>NW_027316585.1:270000-295000 GCF_033978685.3 Nerophis lumbriciformis | reverse complement strand
GGAAAGCAAAATTGTCCCTCTCCTCGCTGGAAGTCCAAAAAAAAAAGGTGTAAATTTGACTAAGTGTCTAGGAGCATTTCCCTTTAAGAAGGCCGACCTGCTATGGTTCTCCACCTGGGTCAGGAACGCCAAATTGTCCCTCTCCTCGCTGGAAGTCCAAAAAAAGGCGTGAATTTGACTAAGTGCCTAGGAGCATTTCCCTTTAAGAAGGCCGACGTGCTATGGTTCTCCACCCGGGTACGGAAAGCAAAATTAGTCCCTCTCCTCGCTGGAAGTCCAAAAAAAAGGCGTAAATTTGACTAAGTGCCTAGGAGGATGTCCCTTTAAGAAGGCTGACCTGCTATGGTTCTCCACCCGGGTGCGGAAAGCAAAATTAGTCCCTCTCCTCGCTGGAAGTCCAAAAAAAAGGCGTGAATTTGACTAAGTGCCTAGGAGGATGTCCCTTTAAGAAGGCCGACGTGCTATGGTTCTCCACCTGGGTCAGGAAAGCAAAATTGTCCCTCTCCTCGCTGGAAGTCCAAAAAAAAAAGGTGTAAATTTGACTAAGTGTCTAGGAGCATTTCCCTTTAAGAAGGCCGACGTGCTATGGTTCTCCACCTGGGTCAGGAAAGCAAAATTGTCCCTCTCCTCGCTGGAAGTCCAAAAAAAAAAGGTGTAAATTTGACTAAGTGTCTAGGAGCATTTCCCTTTAAGAAGGCCGACCTGCTATGGTTCTCCACCTGGGTCAGGAACGCCAAATTGTCCCTCTCCTCGCTGGAAGTCCAAAAAAAGGCGTGAATTTGACTAAGTGCCTAGGAGCATTTCCCTTTAAGAAGGCCGACGTGCTATGGTTCTCCACCCGGGTACGGAAAGCAAAATTAGTCCCTCTCCTCGCTGGAAGTCCAAAAAAAAGGCGTAAATTTGACTAAGTGCCTAGGAGGATGTCCCTTTAAGAAGGCTGACCTGCTATGGTTCTCCACCCGGGTGCGGAAAGCAAAATTAGTCCCTCTCCTCGCTGGAAGTCCAAAAAAAAGGCGTGAATTTGACTAAGTGCCTAGGAGGATGTCCCTTTAAGAAGGCTGACCTGCTATGGTTCTCCACCCGGGTGCGGAAAGCAAAATTAGTCCCTCTCCTCGCTGGAAGTCCATAAAAAAGGCGTAAATTTGACTAAGTGCCTAGGAGGATGTCCCTTAAAGAAGGCCGACGTGCTATGGTTCTCCACCTGGGTCAGGAAAGCAAAATTGTCCCTCTCCTCGCTGGAAGTCCAAAAAAAAGGCGTAAATTTGACTAAGTGCCTAGGAGGATGTCCCCTTAAGAAGGCCGACGTCCCTTGGTTCTCCACCTGGGTACAGAACGCCAAATTAGTCCCTCTCCTAGCTGGAAGTCCAAAAAAAAGGCGGAAATTTGACTAAGTGCCATCATTTTAGAGTACCAGGACTATAGTGGGGGAATTGGAGCCCTCTGGTGGACACTCGCCGCAAATGCACCCTGAATTAAATACATTATTTCCAGTTCTTTTGGGGCCCTATTTTCAGGCGTAAATTTGACTAAGTGTCTAGGGGCATGTCCCTTTAAGAAGGCCGACCTGCTATGGTTCTCCACCTGGGTCTGGAACGCAAAATTAGTCCCTCTCCTAGCTGGAAGTCCAAAAAAAAAGGCGTGAATTTGACTAAGTGTCTAGGAGGATGTCCCCTTAAGAAGGCCGACGTGCCTTGGTTCTCTACCTGGGTACGGGACGCCATATTAGTCCCTCTCCTCGCTGGAAGTCCAAAAAAAAGGCGTGAATTTGACTAAGTGTCTAGGAGCATTTCCCTTTAAGAAGGCCGGCCTGCTATGGTTCTCCACCTGGGTCCGGAAAGCAAAATTAGTCCCTCTCCTCGCTGGAAGTCCAAAAAAAAGGCGTGAATTTGACTAAGTGCCTAGGAGGATGTCCCTTTAAGAAGGCCGACGTGCTATGGTCCTCCACCTGGGTCAGGAACGCAAAATTGTCCCTCTCCTCGCTGGAAGTCCAAAAAAAAGGCGTGAATTTGACTAAGTGCCTAGGAGGATGTCCCTTTAAGAAGGCCGACGTGCTATGGTTCGCCACCTGGGTCAGGAAAGCAAAATTGTCCCTCTCCTCGCTGGAAGTCCAAAAAAAAAAGGTGTAAATTTGACTAAGTGTCTAGGAGCATTTCCCTTTAAGAAGGCCGACCTGCTATGGTTCTCCACCTGGGTCAGGAACGCCAAATTGTCCCTCTCCTCGCTGGAAGTCCAAAAAAAAGGCGTGAATTTGACTAAGTGCCTAGGAGCATTTCCCTTTAAGAAGGCCGACGTGCTATGGTTCTCCACCCGGGTACGGAAAGCAAAATTAGTCCCTCTCCTCGCTGGAAGTCCAAAAAAAAGGCGTAAATTTGACTAAGTGCCTAGGAGCATTTCCCTTTAAGAAGGCCGACGTGCTATGGTTCTCCACCCGGGTACGGAAAGCAAAATTAGTCCCTCTCCTCGCTGGAAGTCCAAAAAAAAGGCGTAAATTTGACTAAGTGCCTAGGAGGATGTCCCTTTAAGAAGGCTGACCTGCTATGGTTCTCCACCCGGGTGCGGAAAGCAAAATTAGTCCCTCTCCTCGCTGGAAGTCCAAAAAAAAGGCGGAAATTTGACTAAGTGCCTAGGAGGATGTCCCTTTAAGAAGGCTGACCTGCTATGGTTCTCCACCCGGGTACGGAAAGCAAAATTAGTCCCTCTCCTAGCTGGAAGTCCAAAAAAAAAGGCGTGAATTTGACTAAGTGTCTAGGAGGATGTCCCCTTAAGAAGGCCGACGTGCCTTGGTTCTCTACCTGGGTACGGAACGCCAAATTAGTCCCTCTCCTCGCTGGAAGTCCAAAAAAAAAGGTGTAAATTTGACTAAGTGCCTAGGAGCATTTCCCTTTAAGAAGGCCGACCTGCTATGGTTCTCCACCTGGGTCAGGAACGCCAAATTGTCCCTCTCCTCGCTGGAAGTCCAAAAAAAAGGCGTGAATTTGACTAAGTGCCTAGGAGGATGTCCCTTTAAGAAGGCCGACGTGCTATGGTTCTCCACCTGGGTCAGGAAAGCAAAATTGTCCCTCTCCTCGCTGGAAGTCCAAAAAAAAAAGGTGTAAATTTGACTAAGTGTCTAGGAGCATTTCCCTTTAAGAAGGCCGACCTGCTATGGTTCTCCACCTGGGTCAGGAACGCCAAATTGTCCCTCTCCTCGCTGGAAGTCCAAAAAAAAGGCGTGAATTTGACTAAGTGCCTAGGAGCATTTCCCTTTAAGAAGGCCGACGTGCTATGGTTCTCCACCCGGGTACGGAAAGCAAAATTAGTCCCTCTCCTCGCTGGAAGTCCAAAAAAAAGGCGTAAATTTGACTAAGTGCCTAGGAGCATTTCCCTTTAAGAAGGCCGACGTGCTATGGTTCTCCACCTGGGTCAGGAAAGCAAAATTGTCCCTCTCCTCGCTGGAAGTCCAAAAAAAAGGCGTAAATTTGACTAAGTGCCTAGGAGGATGTCCCTTAAAGAAGGCCGACGTGCTATGGTTCTCCACCCGGGTACGGAAAGCAAAATTAGTCCCTCTCCTCGCTGGAAGTCCAAAAAAAAGGCGTAAATTTGACTAAGTGCCTAGGAGGATGTCCCTTTAAGAAGGCCGACCTGCTATGGTTCTCCACCTGGGTCCGGAAAGCAAAATTAGTCCCTCTCCTCGCTGGAAGTCCAAAAAAAAATGTCGTAAATTTGACTAAGTGCCTAGGAGGATGTCCCTTTAAGAAGGCCGACCTGCTATGGTTCTCCACCTGGGTCAGGAACGCAAAATTGTCCCTCTCCTCGCTGGAAGTCCAAAAAAAAGGCGTGAATTTGACTAAGTGTCTAGGAGCATTTCCCTTTAAGAAGGCCGACCTGCTATGGTTCTCCACCTGGGTCAGGAAAGCAAAATTGTCCCTCTCCTCGCTGGAAGTCCAAAAAAAAGGCGTAAATTTGACTAAGTGCCTAGGAGGATGTCCCTTTAAGAAGGCTGACCTGCTATGGTTCTCCACCCGGGTACGGAAAGCAAAATTAGTCCCTCTCCTCGCTGGAAGTCCAAAAAAAAGGCGTAAATTTGACTAAGTGCCTAGGAGGATGTCCCTTTAAGAAGGCTGACCTGCTATGGTTCTCCACCCGGGTACGGAAAGCAAAATTAGTCCCTCTCCTCGCTGGAAGTCCAAAAAAAAGGCGTAAATTTGACTAAGTGCCTAGGAGGATGTCCCTTTAAGAAGGCTGACCTGCTATGGTTTTCCACCCGGGTACGGAAAGCAAAATTAGTCCCTCTCCTCGCTGGAAGTCCAAAAAAAAGGTGTAAATTTGACTAAGTGCCTAGGAGGATGTCCCTTTAAGAAGGCTGACCTGCTATGGTTCTCCACCCGGGTGCGGAAAGCAAAATTAGTCCCTCTCCTCGCTGGAAGTCCAAAAAAAAGGCGGAAATTTGACTAAGTGCCTAGGAGGATGTCCCTTTAAGAAGGCTGACCTGCTATGGTTCTCCACCCGGGTACGGAAAGCAAAATTAGTCCCTCTCCTCGCTGGAAGTCCAAAAAAAAGGCGTAAATTTGACTAAGTGCCTAGGAGCATTTCCCTTTAAGAAGGCCGACCTGCTATGGTTCTCCACCCGGGTCCGGAACTCAAAATTAGTCCCTCTCCTAGTTGGAAGTCATCAAAAAAAGGCGGAAATTTGACTAAGTGCCATCATTTTAGAGTACCAGGACTATAGCTGGGGAATTGGAGCCCTCTGGTGGACACTCGCTGCAAATGCACCCTGAATTAAACACATTATTTCCAGTTCTTTTGGTGTTCCCGGGGAATGAGAGGCCTTTTGTGGGCCAGAAAGAGTGGGGGACCCTTGGAGCCCCTATTTTCAGACAGTTTGGCTTATTTCGGTGACGCCGGGGCGTCCATCAGGTCTTCCCGGGGAATGAGAGGCCTTTTGTGGCCATATGTCAACAAAAGAGTGGGGAAATGGAGCCCTCCGGTGGACTCCCGCTGCAAATGCACCCCCCAAATTAAATACATTAATTCCAGGCCTTTTGGGGCCCTATATTCAGACGGTGTGTAGCCCTCCAGTGGACTCCCGCCTCCAACGCACCCCCCAAATTAAAGACATCACCCCCCAAATTAAAGGCATCATTTCCAGTTCTTTTGGGGCCCTATTTTCAGACAGTTTGGCGGATTTCCTTGACGCCGGGGAGTCCTACAGGTGTTCCCGGGGAATGAGAGGCCTTTTGTGGGCCAGAAAGAGTGGGGAACCCTTGGAGCCCCTATTTTCAGACAGTTTGGCTTATTTCGGTGACGCCGGGGCGTCCATCAGGTCTTCCCGGGGAATGAGAGGCCTTTTGTGGCCATATGTCAACAAAAGAGTGGGGAAATGGAGCCCTCCGGTGGACTCCCGCTGCAAATGCACCCCCCAAATTAAAGACATTAATTCCAGGCCTTTTGGGGCCCTATATTCAGACGGTGTGGAGCCCTCCAGTGGACTCCCGCCTCCAATGCACCCCCCAAATTAAAGACATCACCCCCCAAATTAAAGGCATCATTTCCAGTTCTTTTGGGGCCCTATTTTCAGACAGTTTGGCGTATTTCCTTGACGCCGGGGAGTCCTACAGGTGTTCCCGGGGAATGAGAGGCCTTTTGTGGGCCAGAAAGAGTGGGGAACCCTTGGAGCCCCTATTTTCAGACAGTTTGGCTTATTTCGGTGACGCCGGGGGGGTCCTTCAGGTCTCCCCGGGGAATGAGAGGCCTTTTGGGGCCATACATAGGTCAACAAAAGAGTGGGGAATTGGAGCCCTCCGGTGGACTCCCGCTGCAAATGCACCCCCCAAATTAAATACATTAATTCCAGGCCTTTTGGGGCCCTATATTCAGACGGTGTGGAGCCCTCCAGTGGACTCCCGCCTCCAATGCACCCCCATAATTATAGACATCACCCCCCAAATTAAACACATTATTTCCAGTTCTTTTGGGCCCCTATTTTCAGACGGTTTGGCGTATTTCCTTGACGCCGGGGAGTCCTACAGGTGTTCCCGGGGAATGAGAGGCCTTTTGTGGGCCAGAAATAGTGGGGAACACTTGGAGCCCCTATTTTCAGACAGTTTGCCGTATTTCGGTGACGCCGGGGCGTCCGTCAGGTCTTCCCGGGGAATGTGAGGCCTTTCGTGGGCCATATTTTCAGACAGATTGGCCTGTTTCAGTGACGCCGAGGCGTCCATCAGGTCTTCCCGGGGAGTGTGAGGCCTTTTGGGGCCCTATTTTCAGACAGAAAAAAAAGAAAAGTAACCCTTACACTACAAAGGACAGCGGGGAAACGCCCCCCCAGCAAAGTCACAGGGGAAGTGGGGTAGACAAGTGGAGAGTGTCTGGGGAAAAGTCCACAAAATGATCAAAAATCACACCCAGGTACGAGTGCCACAAGTCCCGCCGCGTCCCACCCGAGTCCGAGGTGCCCCCCACATGCCCAAAACGCACCCAGCAAAGGCGCACTGTGATTGGGAAGAAAATTTGGAAAAGTGGGCAAAAGTCCGGAAAAATGACCAAAAACCACACCCAGGTTAGAGCCCCACACGTCCTGCAGTCGCACCCGAGTCCTGGGATGCCCAACATGTCCAAAAAAATCAAAAAAAGCCCAAAAAATCAAAAAAATCCCCGGGCCGTATCTTGGACGCCGGCGTACCGCGTTCGGCCCTCGTGCCGTAGTTTGGCGACCGATTGTAAAAATTTGCCGCGACCGGCTAGTTTTTTTCCTTGGAGTAAATAGAGAGTAGATCCAGCAGAAAATATGCACTATAAACAAAGAGAGGGAGTTTGGAGGGGGGCAAAAACGCCCTCTTGGAACTTTTGCAGCAGCACACATCAAACTAGCGGGGAGAAGGCATGCATAGCAAAAGTCCACGAAATGATCAAAAATCCAGGCGCACTGTGATTGGGGAGAAAAGTTGGGAAAGTGGGCAAAAGTCCCGAATTTGGTCCAAAATCACACCCAGGTTCGAGTCCCACAAGTCCCGCCGCGTTCCACCAGGGTTCCGGGGTGCCTACAATGTCCACAACGCACCCAGCAAAGGCGCACTGTGAGTGGGCAAGAAAAGTTGGGAAAGTGGGCAAAAGTCCCGAATTTGGTCCAAAATCACACCCAGGTTCGAGTCCCACAAGTCCCGCCGCGTTCCACCAGGGTTCCGGGGTGCCTACAATGTCCACGACGCACCCAGCAAAGGCGCACTGTGATTGGGAAGAAAAGTTGGGAAAGTGGGCAAAAGTCCCGAATTTGGTCCAAAATCACACCCAGGTTCGAGTCCCACAAGTCCCGCCGCGTTCCACCAGGGTTCCAGGGTGCCTGACATGTCCACGACGCACCCAGCAAAGGCGCACTGTGATTGGGAAGAAAAGTTGGGAAAGTGGGCAAAAGTCCCGAATTTGGTCCAAAATCACACCCAGGTTCGAGTCCCACAAGTCCCGCCGCGTTCCACCAGGGTTCCGGGGTGCCTACAATGTCCACAACTTACCCAGCAAAGGTGCACTGTGATTGGGAAGAAAAGTTGGGAAAGTGGGCAAAAGTCCCGAATTTGGTCCAAAATCACACCCAGGTTCGAGTCCCACAAGTCCCGCCGCGTTCCACCAGGGTTCCGGGGTGCCTACAATGTCCACAACGCACCCAGCAAAGGCGCACTGTGAGTGGGGAGAAAAGTTGGGAAAGTGGGCAAAAGTCCCGAATTTGGTCCAAAATCACACCCAGGTTCGAGTCCCACAAGTCCCGCCGCGTTCCACCAGGGTTCCGGGGTGCCTACAATGTCCACAACTTACCCAGCAAAGGCGCACTGTGATTGGGAAGAAAAGTTGGGAAAGTGGGCAAAAGTCCCGAATGTGGTCCAAAATCACACCCAGGTTCGAGTCCCACAAGTCCCGCCGCGTTCCACCAGGGTTCCGGGGTGCCTGACATGTCCACGACGCACCCAGCAAAGGCGCACTGTGATTGGGAAGAAAAGTTGGGAAAGTGGGCAAAAGTCCCGAATTTGGTCCAAAATCACACCCAGGTTCGAGTCCCACAAGTCCCGCCGCGTTCCACCAGGGTTCCGGGGTGCCTACAATGTCCACAACGCACCCAGCAAAGGCGCACTGTGATTGGGAAGAAAAGTTGGGAAAGTGGGCAAAAGTCCCGAATTTGGTCCAAAATCACACCCAGGTTCGAGTCCCACAAGAAAAGTCCCGAATTTGGTCCAAAATCACACCCAGGTTCGAGTCCCGCAAGTCCCGCCGCGTTCCATCAGAGTGCCGGGGTGCCTACAATGTCCACAACGCACCCAGCAAAGGCGCACTGTGATTGGGAAGAAAAGTTGGGAAAGTGGGCAAAAGTCCCGAATTCGGTCCAAAATCACACCCAGGTTCGAGTCCCACAAGTCCCGCCGCGTTCCACCAGGGTTCCGGGGTGCCTACAATGTCCACGACGCACCCAGCAAAGGCGCACTGTGATTGGGAAGAAAAGTTGGGAAAGTGGGCAAAAGTCCCGAATTTGGTCCAAAATCACACCCAGGTTCGAGTCCCACAAGTCCCGCCGCGTTCCACCAGGGTTCCGGGGTGCCTACAATGTCCACAACGCACCCAGCAAAGGCGCACTGTGATTGGGAAGAAAAGTTGGGAAAGTGGGCAAAAGTCCCGAATTTGGTCCAAAATCACACCCAGGTTCGAGTCCCACAAGTCCCGCCGCGTTCCACCAGTGTCTCGGGGTGCCTACAATGTCCACAACGCACCCAGCAAAGGCGCACTGTGATTGGGAAGAAAAGTTGGGAAAGTGGGCAAAAGTCCCGAATTTGGTCCAAAATCACACCCAGGTTCCAGTCCCACAAGTCCCGCCGCGTTCCACCAGTGTCTCGGGGTGCCTACAATGTCCACAACGCACCCAGCAAAGGTGCACTGTGATTGGGAAGAAAAGTTGGGAAAGTGGGCAAAAGTCCCGAATTTTATCCAAAATCACACCCAGGTTCGAGTCCCACAAGTCCCGCCGCGTTCCACCAGGGTTCCGGGGTGCCTACAATGTCCACAACTTACCCAGCAAAGGCGCACTGTGAGTGGGGAGAAAAGTTGGGAAAGTGGGCAAAAGTCCCGAATTTGGTCCAAAATCACACCCAGGTTCGAGTCCCACAAGTCCCGCCGCGTTCCACCAGGGTTCCGGGGTGCCTACAATGTCCACAACGCACCCAGCAAAGGCGCACTGTGATTGGGAAGAAAAGTTGGGAAAGTGGGCAAAAGTCCCGAATTTGGTCCAAAATCACACCCAGGTTCGAGTCCCACAAGAAAAGTCCCGAATTTGGTCCAAAATCACACCCAGGTTCGAGTCCCGCAAGTCCCGCCGCGTTCCATCAGAGTGCCGGGGTGCCTACAATGTCCACAACGCACCCAGCAAAGGCGCACTGTGATTGGGAAGAAAAGTTGGGAAAGTGGGCAAAAGTCCCGAATTCGGTCCAAAATCACACCCAGGTTCGAGTCCCACAAGTCCCGCCGCGTTCCACCAGGGTTCCGGGGTGCCTACAATGTCCACGACGCACCCAGCAAAGGCGCACTGTGATTGGGAAGAAAAGTTGGGAAAGTGGGCAAAAGTCCCGAATTTGGTCCAAAATCACACCCAGGTTCGAGTCCCACAAGTCCCGCCGCGTTCCACCAGGGTTCCGGGGTGCCTACAATGTCCACAACGCACCCAGCAAAGGCGCACTGTGATTGGGAAGAAAAGTTGGGAAAGTGGGCAAAAGTCCCGAATTTGGTCCAAAATCACACCCAGGTTCGAGTCCCACAAGTCCCGCCGCGTTCCACCAGTGTCTCGGGGTGCCTACAATGTCCACAACGCACCCAGCAAAGGCGCACTGTGATTGGGAAGAAAAGTTGGGAAAGTGGGCAAAAGTCCCGAATTTGGTCCAAAATCACACCCAGGTTCCAGTCCCACAAGTCCCGCCGCGTTCCACCAGTGTCTCGGGGTGCCTACAATGTCCACAACGCACCCAGCAAAGGTGCACTGTGATTGGGAAGAAAAGTTGGGAAAGTGGGCAAAAGTCCCGAATTTTATCCAAAATCACACCCAGGTTCGAGTCCCACAAGTCCCGCCGCGTTCCACCAGGGTTCCGGGGTGCCTACAATGTCCACAACTTACCCAGCAAAGGCGCACTGTGAGTGGGGAGAAAAGTTGGGAAAGTGGGCAAAAGTCCCGAATTTGGTCCAAAATCACACCCAGGTTCGAGTCCCACAAGTCCCGCCGCGTTCCACCAGGGTTCCGGGGTGCCTACAATGTCCACAACTTACCCAGCAAAGGCGCACTGTGATTGGGAAGAAAAGTTGGGAAAGTGGGCAAAAGTCCCGAATGTGGTCCAAAATCACACCCAGGTTCGAGTCCCACAAGTCCCGCCGCGTTCCACCAGGGTTCCGGGGGTGCCTGGCATGTCCACAACTTACCCAGCAAAGGCGCACTGTGAGTGGGGAAGAAAAGTTGGAAAAGTGGGCAAAAGTCCGGAAAAATGACCAAAAACCACACCCAGGTTAGAGCCCGACACGTCCTGCAGTCGCACCCGAGTCCTGGGATGCCCAACATGTCCAAAAAAATCAAAAAAAGCCCAAAAAATCAAAAAAATCCCCGGGCCGTATCTTGGACGCCGGCGTACCGCGTTCGGCCCTCGTGCCGTAGTTTGGCGACCGATTGTAAAAATTTGCCGCGACCGGCTAGTTTTTTTCCTTGGAGTAAATAGAGAGTAGATCCAGCAGAAAATATGCACTATAAACAAAGAGAGGGAGTTTGGAGGGGGGGCAAAAACGCCCTCTTGGAACTTAGTCCCGCCGCGTTCCACCAGTGTCTCGGGGTGCCTACAATGTCCACAACTTACCCAGCAAAGGCGCACTGTGATTGGGAAGAAAAGTTGGGAAAGTGGGCAAAAGTCCCGAATTTGGTCCAAAATCACACCCAGGTTCGAGTCCCACAAGTCCCGCCGCGTTCCACCAGTGTCTCGGGGTGCCTACAATGTCCACAACGCACCCAGCAAAGGCGCACTGTGATTGGGAAGAAAAGTTGGGAAAGTGGGCAAAAGTCCCGAATTTGGTCCAAAATCACACCCAGGTTCGAGTCCCACAAGTCCCGCCGCGTTCCACCAGTGTCTCGGGGTGCCTACAATGTCCACGACGCACCCAGCAAAGGCGCACTGTGATTGGGAAGAAAAGTTGGGAAAGTGGGCAAAAGTCCCGAATTTGGTCCAAAGTCACACCCAGGTTCGAGTCCCACAAGTCCCGCCGCGTTCCACCAGGGTTCCGGGGTGCCTACAATGTCCACAACGCACCCAGCAAAGGCGCACTGTGATTGGGAAGAAAAGTTGGGAAAGTGGGCAAAAGTCCCGAATTTGATCCAAAAGCACACCCAGGTTCGAGTCCCACAAGTCCCGCCGCGTTCCACCAGGGTTCCGGGGTGCCTACAATGTCCACGACGCACCCAGCAAAGGCGCACTGTGATTGGGAAGAAAAGTTGGGAAAGTGGGCAAAAGTCCCGAATTTGGTCCAAAATCACACCCAGGTTCGAGTCCCACAAGTCCCGCCGCGTTCCACCGGTGTCTCGGGGGTGCCTGGCATGTCCACAACTTACCCAGCAAAGGCGCACTGTGATTGGGAAGAAAAGTTGGGAAAGTGGGCAAAAGTCCCGAATTTGGTCCAAAATCACACCCAGGTTCGAGTCCCACAAGTCCCGCCGCGTTCCACCAGTGTCTCGGGGTGCCTGGCATGTCCACAACGCACCCAGCAAAGGCGCACTGTGATTGGGAAGAAAAGTTGGGAAAGTGGGCAAAAGTCCCGAATTTGGTCCAAAATCACACCCAGGTTCGAGTCCCACAAGTCCCGCCGCGTTCCACCAGGGTTGCGGGGTGCCTGACATGTCCACGACGCACCCAGCAAAGGCGCACTGTGATTGGGAAGAAAAGTTGGGAAAGTGGGCAAAAGTCCCGAATTTGGTCCAAAATCACACCCAGGTTCGAGTCCCACAAGTCCCGCCGCGTTCCACCAGTGTCTCGGGGTGCCTACAATGTCCACAACGCACCCAGCAAAGGCGCACTGTGATTGGGAAGAAAAGTTGGGAAAGTGGGCAAAAGTCCCGAATTTGGTCCAAAATCACACCCAGGTTCGAGTCCCACAAGTCCCGCCGCGTTCCACCAGGGTTCCGGGGTGCCTACAATGTCCACAACGCACCCAGCAAAGGCGCACTGTGATTGGGAAGAAAAGTTGGGAAAGTGGGCAAAAGTCCCGAATTTGGTCCAAAATCACACCCAGGTTCGAGTCCCACAAGTCCCGCCGCGTTCCACCAGTGTCTCGGGGTGCCTACAATGTCCACAACGCACCCAGCAAAGGCGCACTGTGATTGGGAAGAAAAGTTGGGAAAGTGGGCAAAAGTCCCGAATTTGGTCCAAAATCACACCCAGGTTCGAGTCCCACAAGTCCCGCCGCGTTCCACCAGGGTTCCGGGGTGCCTACAATGCCTAAGACGCACCCAGCAAAGGCGCACTGTGATTGGGAAGAAAAGTTGGGAAAGTGGGCAAAAGTCCCGAATTTGGTCCAAAATCACACCCAGGTTCGAGTCCCACAAGTCCCGCCGCGTTCCACCAGGGTTCCGGGGTGCCTACAATGTCCACAACTTACCCAGCAAAGGCGCACTGTGATTGGGAAGAAAAGTTGGGAAAGTGGGCAAAAGTCCCGAATTTGGTCCAAAATCACACCCAGGTTCGAGTCCCACAAGTCCCGCCGCGTTCCACCAGTGTCTCGGGGTGCCTACAATGTCCACAACGCACCCAGCAAAGGCGCACTGTGATTGGGAAGAAAAGTTGGGAAAGTGGGCAAAAGTCCCGAATTTGGTCCAAAATCACACCCAGGTTCGAGTCCCACAAGTCCCGCCGCGTTCCACCAGGGTTCCGGGGTGCCTACAATGTCCACAACTTACCCAGCAAAGGCGCACTGTGATTGGGAAGAAAAGTTGGGAAAGTGGGCAAAAGTCCCGAATTTGGTCCAAAAGCACACCCAGGTTCGAGTCCCACAAGTCCCGCCGCGTTCCACCAGTGTCTCGGGGTGCCTACAATGTCCACAACGCACCCAGCAAAGGCGCACTGTGATTGGGAAGAAAAGTTGGGAAAGTGGGCAAAAGTCCCGAATTTGGTCCAAAATCACACCCAGGTTCGAGTCCCACAAGTCCCGCCGCGTTCCACCAGGGTTCCGGGGTGCCTACAATGTCCACGACGCACCCAGCAAAGGCGCACTGTGATTGGGAAGAAAAGTTGGGAAAGTGGGCAAAAGTCCCGAATTTGGTCCAAAATCACACCCAGGTTCGAGTCCCACAAGTCCCGCCGCGTTCCACCAGGGTTCCGGGGTGCCTACAATGTCCACGACGCACCCAGCAAAGGCGCACTGTGATTGGGAAGAAAAGTTGGGAAAGTGGGCAAAAGTCCCGAATTTGGTCCAAAATCACACCCAGGTTCGAGTCCCACAAGTCCCGCCGCGTTCCACCAGTGTCTCGGGGCGCCTACAATGTCCACAACGCACCCAGCAAAGGCGCACTGTGATTGGGAAGAAAAGTTGGGAAAGTGGGCAAAAGTCCCGAATTGGATCCAAAATCACACCCAGGTTCGAGTCCCACAAGTCCCGCCGCGTTCCACCAGGGTTCCGGGGTGCCTACAATGTCCACAACTTACCCAGCAAAGGTGCACTGTGATTGGGAAGAAAAGTTGGGAAAGTGGGCAAAAGTCCCGAATTTTATCCAAAATCACACCCAGGTTCGAGTCCCGCAAGTCCCGCCGCGTTCCACCAGGGTTCCGGGGTGCCTACAATGTCCACAACGCACCCAGCAAAGGCGCACTGTGATTGGGAAGAAAAGTTGGGAAAGTGGGCAAAAGTCCCGAATTTGGTCCAAAATCACACCCAGGTTCGAGTCCCACAAGTCCCGCCGCGTTCCACCAGGGTTCCGGGGTGCCTACAATGTCCACAACGCACCCAGCAAAGGCGCACTGTGATTGGGAAGAAAAGTTGGGAAAGTGGGCAAAAGTCCCGAATTTGGTCCAAAATCACACCCAGGTTCGAGTCCCACAAGTCCCGCCGCGTTCCACCAGGGTTCCGGGGTGCCTACAATGTCCACAACGCACCCAGCAAAGGCGCACTGTGATTGGGAAGAAAAGTTGGGAAAGTGGGCAAAAGTCCCGAATTTGGTCCAAAATCACACCCAGGTTCGAGTCCCACAAGTCCCGCCGCGTTCCACCAGGGTTCCGGGGTGCCTACAATGTCCACAACGCACCCAGCAAAGGCGCACTGTGATTGGGAAGAAAAGTTGGGAAAGTGGGCAAAAGTCCCGAATTTGGTCCAAAATCACACCCAGGTTCGAGTCCCACAAGTCCCGCCGCGTTCCACCAGGGTTCCGGGGTGCCTACAATGTCCACGACGCACCCAGCAAAGGCGCACTGTGATTGGGAAGAAAAGTTGGGAAAGTGGGCAAAAGTCCCGAATTTGGTCCAAAATCACACCCAGGTTCGAGTCCCACAAGTCCCGCCGCGTTCCACCAGGGTTCCGGGGTGCCTACAATGTCCACAACGCACCCAGCAAAGGCGCACTGTGATTGGGAAGAAAAGTTGGGAAAGTGGGCAAAAGTCCCGAATTTGGTCCAAAATCACACCCAGGTTCGAGTCCCACAAGTCCCGCCGCGTTCCACCAGTGTCTCGGGGTGCCTACAATGTCCACAACGCACCCAGCAAAGGCGCACTGTGATTGGGAAGAAAAGTTGGGAAAGTGGGCAAAAGTCCCGAATTTGGTCCAAAATCACACCCAGGTTCCAGTCCCACAAGTCCCGCCGCGTTCCACCAGTGTCTCGGGGTGCCTACAATGTCCACAACGCACCCAGCAAAGGTGCACTGTGATTGGGAAGAAAAGTTGGGAAAGTGGGCAAAAGTCCCGAATTTTATCCAAAATCACACCCAGGTTCGAGTCCCACAAGTCCCGCCGCGTTCCACCAGGGTTCCGGGGTGCCTACAATGTCCACAACTTACCCAGCAAAGGCGCACTGTGAGTGGGGAGAAAAGTTGGGAAAGTGGGCAAAAGTCCCGAATTTGGTCCAAAATCACACCCAGGTTCGAGTCCCACAAGTCCCGCCGCGTTCCACCAGGGTTCCGGGGTGCCTACAATGTCCACAACGCACCCAGCAAAGGCGCACTGTGATTGGGAAGAAAAGTTGGGAAAGTGGGCAAAAGTCCCGAATTTGGTCCAAAATCACACCCAGGTTCGAGTCCCACAAGAAAAGTCCCGAATTTGGTCCAAAATCACACCCAGGTTCGAGTCCCGCAAGTCCCGCCGCGTTCCATCAGAGTGCCGGGGTGCCTACAATGTCCACAACGCACCCAGCAAAGGCGCACTGTGATTGGGAAGAAAAGTTGGGAAAGTGGGCAAAAGTCCCGAATTCGGTCCAAAATCACACCCAGGTTCGAGTCCCACAAGTCCCGCCGCGTTCCACCAGGGTTCCGGGGTGCCTACAATGTCCACGACGCACCCAGCAAAGGCGCACTGTGATTGGGAAGAAAAGTTGGGAAAGTGGGCAAAAGTCCCGAATTTGGTCCAAAATCACACCCAGGTTCGAGTCCCACAAGTCCCGCCGCGTTCCACCGGTGTCTCGGGGGTGCCTGGCATGTCCACAACTTACCCAGCAAAGGCGCACTGTGATTGGGAAGAAAAGTTGGGAAAGTGGGCAAAAGTCCCGAATTTGGTCCAAAATCACACCCAGGTTCGAGTCCCACAAGTCCCGCCGCGTTCCACCAGTGTCTCGGGGTGCCTGGCATGTCCACAACGCACCCAGCAAAGGCGCACTGTGATTGGGAAGAAAAGTTGGGAAAGTGGGCAAAAGTCCCGAATTTGGTCCAAAATCACACCCAGGTTCGAGTCCCACAAGTCCCGCCGCGTTCCACCAGGGTTGCGGGGTGCCTGACATGTCCACGACGCACCCAGCAAAGGCGCACTGTGATTGGGAAGAAAAGTTGGGAAAGTGGGCAAAAGTCCCGAATTTGGTCCAAAATCACACCCAGGTTCGAGTCCCACAAGTCCCGCCGCGTTCCACCAGTGTCTCGGGGTGCCTACAATGTCCACAACGCACCCAGCAAAGGCGCACTGTGATTGGGAAGAAAAGTTGGGAAAGTGGGCAAAAGTCCCGAATTTGGTCCAAAATCACACCCAGGTTCGAGTCCCACAAGTCCCGCCGCGTTCCACCAGGGTTCCGGGGTGCCTACAATGTCCACAACGCACCCAGCAAAGGCGCACTGTGATTGGGAAGAAAAGTTGGGAAAGTGGGCAAAAGTCCCGAATTTGGTCCAAAATCACACCCAGGTTCGAGTCCCACAAGTCCCGCCGCGTTCCACCAGTGTCTCGGGGTGCCTACAATGTCCACAACGCACCCAGCAAAGGCGCACTGTGATTGGGAAGAAAAGTTGGGAAAGTGGGCAAAAGTCCCGAATTTGGTCCAAAATCACACCCAGGTTCGAGTCCCACAAGTCCCGCCGCGTTCCACCAGGGTTCCGGGGTGCCTACAATGCCTAAGACGCACCCAGCAAAGGCGCACTGTGATTGGGAAGAAAAGTTGGGAAAGTGGGCAAAAGTCCCGAATTTGGTCCAAAATCACACCCAGGTTCGAGTCCCACAAGTCCCGCCGCGTTCCACCAGGGTTCCGGGGTGCCTACAATGTCCACAACTTACCCAGCAAAGGCGCACTGTGATTGGGAAGAAAAGTTGGGAAAGTGGGCAAAAGTCCCGAATTTGGTCCAAAATCACACCCAGGTTCGAGTCCCACAAGTCCCGCCGCGTTCCACCAGTGTCTCGGGGTGCCTACAATGTCCACAACGCACCCAGCAAAGGCGCACTGTGATTGGGAAGAAAAGTTGGGAAAGTGGGCAAAAGTCCCGAATTTGGTCCAAAATCACACCCAGGTTCGAGTCCCACAAGTCCCGCCGCGTTCCACCAGGGTTCCGGGGTGCCTACAATGTCCACAACTTACCCAGCAAAGGCGCACTGTGATTGGGAAGAAAAGTTGGGAAAGTGGGCAAAAGTCCCGAATTTGGTCCAAAAGCACACCCAGGTTCGAGTCCCACAAGTCCCGCCGCGTTCCACCAGTGTCTCGGGGTGCCTACAATGTCCACAACGCACCCAGCAAAGGCGCACTGTGATTGGGAAGAAAAGTTGGGAAAGTGGGCAAAAGTCCCGAATTTGGTCCAAAATCACACCCAGGTTCGAGTCCCACAAGTCCCGCCGCGTTCCACCAGGGTTCCGGGGTGCCTACAATGTCCACGACGCACCCAGCAAAGGCGCACTGTGATTGGGAAGAAAAGTTGGGAAAGTGGGCAAAAGTCCCGAATTTGGTCCAAAATCACACCCAGGTTCGAGTCCCACAAGTCCCGCCGCGTTCCACCAGGGTTCCGGGGTGCCTACAATGTCCACGACGCACCCAGCAAAGGCGCACTGTGATTGGGAAGAAAAGTTGGGAAAGTGGGCAAAAGTCCCGAATTTGGTCCAAAATCACACCCAGGTTCGAGTCCCACAAGTCCCGCCGCGTTCCACCAGTGTCTCGGGGCGCCTACAATGTCCACAACGCACCCAGCAAAGGCGCACTGTGATTGGGAAGAAAAGTTGGGAAAGTGGGCAAAAGTCCCGAATTGGATCCAAAATCACACCCAGGTTCGAGTCCCACAAGTCCCGCCGCGTTCCACCAGGGTTCCGGGGTGCCTACAATGTCCACAACTTACCCAGCAAAGGTGCACTGTGATTGGGAAGAAAAGTTGGGAAAGTGGGCAAAAGTCCCGAATTTTATCCAAAATCACACCCAGGTTCGAGTCCCGCAAGTCCCGCCGCGTTCCACCAGGGTTCCGGGGTGCCTACAATGTCCACAACGCACCCAGCAAAGGCGCACTGTGATTGGGAAGAAAAGTTGGGAAAGTGGGCAAAAGTCCCGAATTTGGTCCAAAATCACACCCAGGTTCGAGTCCCACAAGTCCCGCCGCGTTCCACCAGGGTTCCGGGGTGCCTACAATGTCCACAACGCACCCAGCAAAGGCGCACTGTGATTGGGAAGAAAAGTTGGGAAAGTGGGCAAAAGTCCCGAATTTGGTCCAAAATCACACCCAGGTTCGAGTCCCACAAGTCCCGCCGCGTTCCACCAGGGTTCCGGGGTGCCTACAATGTCCACAACGCACCCAGCAAAGGCGCACTGTGATTGGGAAGAAAAGTTGGGAAAGTGGGCAAAAGTCCCGAATTTGGTCCAAAATCACACCCAGGTTCGAGTCCCACAAGTCCCGCCGCGTTCCACCAGGGTTCCGGGGTGCCTACAATGTCCACAACGCACCCAGCAAAGGCGCACTGTGATTGGGAAGAAAAGTTGGGAAAGTGGGCAAAAGTCCCGAATTTGGTCCAAAATCACACCCAGGTTCGAGTCCCACAAGTCCCGCCGCGTTCCACCAGGGTTCCGGGGTGCCTACAATGTCCACGACGCACCCAGCAAAGGCGCACTGTGATTGGGAAGAAAAGTTGGGAAAGTGGGCAAAAGTCCCGAATTTGGTCCAAAATCACACCCAGGTTCGAGTCCCACAAGTCCCGCCGCGTTCCACCAGGGTTCCGGGGTGCCTACAATGTCCACAACGCACCCAGCAAAGGCGCACTGTGATTGGGAAGAAAAGTTGGGAAAGTGGGCAAAAGTCCCGAATTTGGTCCA
This sequence comes from Nerophis lumbriciformis, assembly GCF_033978685.3. Classification (NCBI taxonomy): domain Eukaryota; kingdom Metazoa; phylum Chordata; class Actinopteri; order Syngnathiformes; family Syngnathidae; genus Nerophis; species Nerophis lumbriciformis. The sequence goes on along the minus strand of NW_027316585.1, from coordinate 276,288 downwards.
AAATCACACCCAGGTTCGAGTCCCACAAGTCCCGCCGCGTTCCACCAGTGTCTCGGGGTGCCTACAATGTCCACAACGCACCCAGCAAAGGCGCACTGTGATTGGGAAGAAAAGTTGGGAAAGTGGGCAAAAGTCCCGAATTTGGTCCAAAATCACACCCAGGTTCCAGTCCCACAAGTCCCGCCGCGTTCCACCAGTGTCTCGGGGTGCCTACAATGTCCACAACGCACCCAGCAAAGGTGCACTGTGATTGGGAAGAAAAGTTGGGAAAGTGGGCAAAAGTCCCGAATTTTATCCAAAATCACACCCAGGTTCGAGTCCCACAAGTCCCGCCGCGTTCCACCAGGGTTCCGGGGTGCCTACAATGTCCACAACTTACCCAGCAAAGGCGCACTGTGAGTGGGGAGAAAAGTTGGGAAAGTGGGCAAAAGTCCCGAATTTGGTCCAAAATCACACCCAGGTTCGAGTCCCACAAGTCCCGCCGCGTTCCACCAGGGTTCCGGGGTGCCTACAATGTCCACAACGCACCCAGCAAAGGCGCACTGTGATTGGGAAGAAAAGTTGGGAAAGTGGGCAAAAGTCCCGAATTTGGTCCAAAATCACACCCAGGTTCGAGTCCCACAAGAAAAGTCCCGAATTTGGTCCAAAATCACACCCAGGTTCGAGTCCCGCAAGTCCCGCCGCGTTCCATCAGAGTGCCGGGGTGCCTACAATGTCCACAACGCACCCAGCAAAGGCGCACTGTGATTGGGAAGAAAAGTTGGGAAAGTGGGCAAAAGTCCCGAATTCGGTCCAAAATCACACCCAGGTTCGAGTCCCACAAGTCCCGCCGCGTTCCACCAGGGTTCCGGGGTGCCTACAATGTCCACGACGCACCCAGCAAAGGCGCACTGTGATTGGGAAGAAAAGTTGGGAAAGTGGGCAAAAGTCCCGAATTTGGTCCAAAATCACACCCAGGTTCGAGTCCCACAAGTCCCGCCGCGTTCCACCAGTGTCTCGGGGTGCCTACAATGTCCACAACGCACCCAGCAAAGGCGCACTGTGATTGGGAAGAAAAGTTGGGAAAGTGGGCAAAAGTCCCGAATTTGGTCCAAAATCACACCCAGGTTCGAGTCCCACAAGTCCCGCCGCGTTCCACCAGGGTTCCGGGGTGCCTACAATGCCTAAGACGCACCCAGCAAAGGCGCACTGTGATTGGGAAGAAAAGTTGGGAAAGTGGGCAAAAGTCCCGAATTTGGTCCAAAATCACACCCAGGTTCGAGTCCCACAAGTCCCGCCGCGTTCCACCAGGGTTCCGGGGTGCCTACAATGTCCACAACTTACCCAGCAAAGGCGCACTGTGATTGGGAAGAAAAGTTGGGAAAGTGGGCAAAAGTCCCGAATTTGGTCCAAAATCACACCCAGGTTCGAGTCCCACAAGTCCCGCCGCGTTCCACCAGTGTCTCGGGGTGCCTACAATGTCCACAACGCACCCAGCAAAGGCGCACTGTGATTGGGAAGAAAAGTTGGGAAAGTGGGCAAAAGTCCCGAATTTGGTCCAAAATCACACCCAGGTTCGAGTCCCACAAGTCCCGCCGCGTTCCACCAGGGTTCCGGGGTGCCTACAATGTCCACAACTTACCCAGCAAAGGCGCACTGTGATTGGGAAGAAAAGTTGGGAAAGTGGGCAAAAGTCCCGAATTTGGTCCAAAAGCACACCCAGGTTCGAGTCCCACAAGTCCCGCCGCGTTCCACCAGTGTCTCGGGGTGCCTACAATGTCCACAACGCACCCAGCAAAGGCGCACTGTGATTGGGAAGAAAAGTTGGGAAAGTGGGCAAAAGTCCCGAATTTGGTCCAAAATCACACCCAGGTTCGAGTCCCACAAGTCCCGCCGCGTTCCACCAGGGTTCCGGGGTGCCTACAATGTCCACGACGCACCCAGCAAAGGCGCACTGTGATTGGGAAGAAAAGTTGGGAAAGTGGGCAAAAGTCCCGAATTTGGTCCAAAATCACACCCAGGTTCGAGTCCCACAAGTCCCGCCGCGTTCCACCAGGGTTCCGGGGTGCCTACAATGTCCACGACGCACCCAGCAAAGGCGCACTGTGATTGGGAAGAAAAGTTGGGAAAGTGGGCAAAAGTCCCGAATTTGGTCCAAAATCACACCCAGGTTCGAGTCCCACAAGTCCCGCCGCGTTCCACCAGTGTCTCGGGGCGCCTACAATGTCCACAACGCACCCAGCAAAGGCGCACTGTGATTGGGAAGAAAAGTTGGGAAAGTGGGCAAAAGTCCCGAATTGGATCCAAAATCACACCCAGGTTCGAGTCCCACAAGTCCCGCCGCGTTCCACCAGGGTTCCGGGGTGCCTACAATGTCCACAACTTACCCAGCAAAGGTGCACTGTGATTGGGAAGAAAAGTTGGGAAAGTGGGCAAAAGTCCCGAATTTTATCCAAAATCACACCCAGGTTCGAGTCCCGCAAGTCCCGCCGCGTTCCACCAGGGTTCCGGGGTGCCTACAATGTCCACAACGCACCCAGCAAAGGCGCACTGTGATTGGGAAGAAAAGTTGGGAAAGTGGGCAAAAGTCCCGAATTTGGTCCAAAATCACACCCAGGTTCGAGTCCCACAAGTCCCGCCGCGTTCCACCAGGGTTCCGGGGTGCCTACAATGTCCACAACGCACCCAGCAAAGGCGCACTGTGATTGGGAAGAAAAGTTGGGAAAGTGGGCAAAAGTCCCGAATTTGGTCCAAAATCACACCCAGGTTCGAGTCCCACAAGTCCCGCCGCGTTCCACCAGGGTTCCGGGGTGCCTACAATGTCCACAACGCACCCAGCAAAGGCGCACTGTGATTGGGAAGAAAAGTTGGGAAAGTGGGCAAAAGTCCCGAATTTGGTCCAAAATCACACCCAGGTTCGAGTCCCACAAGTCCCGCCGCGTTCCACCAGGGTTCCGGGGTGCCTACAATGTCCACAACGCACCCAGCAAAGGCGCACTGTGATTGGGAAGAAAAGTTGGGAAAGTGGGCAAAAGTCCCGAATTTGGTCCAAAATCACACCCAGGTTCGAGTCCCACAAGTCCCGCCGCGTTCCACCAGGGTTCCGGGGTGCCTACAATGTCCACAACGCACCCAGCAAAGGCGCACTGTGATTGGGAAGAAAAGTTGGGAAAGTGGGCAAAAGTCCCGAATTTGGTCCAAAATCACACCCAGGTTCGAGTCCCACAAGTCCCGCCGCGTTCCACCAGGGTTCCGGGGTGCCTACAATGTCCACAACGCACCCAGCAAAGGCGCACTGTGATTGGGAAGAAAAGTTGGGAAAGTGGGCAAAAGTCCCGAATTTGGTCCAAAATCACACCCAGGTTCGAGTCCCACAAGTCCCGCCGCGTTCCACCAGTGTCTCGGGGTGCCTACAATGTCCACAACGCACCCAGCAAAGGCGCACTGTGATTGGGAAGAAAAGTTGGGAAAGTGGGCAAAAGTCCCGAATTTGGTCCAAAATCACACCCAGGTTCGAGTCCCACAAGTCCCGCCGCGTTCCACCAGTGTCTCGGGGTGCCTACAATGTCCACAACGCACCCAGCAAAGGCGCACTGTGATTGGGAAGAAAAGTTGGGAAAGTGGGCAAAAGTCCCGAATTTGGTCCAAAATCACACCCAGGTTCGAGTCCCACAAGTCCCGCCGCGTTCCACCAGGGTTCCGGGGTGCCTACAATGTCCACAACTTACCCAGCAAAGGTGCACTGTGATTGGGAAGAAAAGTTGGGAAAGTGGGCAAAAGTCCCGAATTTGGTCCAAAATCACACCCAGGTTCGAGTCCCACAAGTCCCGCCGCGTTCCACCAGGGTTCCGGGGTGCCTACAATGTCCACAACGCACCCAGCAAAGGCGCACTGTGATTGGGAAGAAAAGTTGGGAAAGTGGGCAAAAGTCCCGAATTTGGTCCAAAATCACACCCAGGTTCGAGTCCCACAAGTCCCGACGCGTTCCACCAGTGTCTCGGGGTGCCTACAATGTCCACAACGCACCCAGCAAAGGCGCACTGTGATTGGGAAGAAAAGTTGGGAAAGTGGGCAAAAGTCCCGAATTTGGTCCAAAATCACACCCAGGTTCGAGTCCCACAAGTCCCGCCGCGTTCCACCAGGGTTCCGGGGTGCCTACAATGTCCACGACGCACCCAGCAAAGGCGCACTGTGATTGGGAAGAAAAGTTGGGAAAGTGGGCAAAAGTCCCGAATTTGATCCAAAATTATGCCCGGGTTGGAGTACCACGAGTCCGGCCGCGTTCCACCGGTGTCCCGGGGGTGCCTGGCATGTCCACAACTTACCCAGCAAAGGCGCACTGTGATTGGGAAGAAAAGTTGGGAAAGTGGGCAAAAGTCCCGAATTTGATCCAAAATTATGCCCGGGTTGGAGTACCACGAGTCCGGCCGCGTTCCACCGGTGTCCCGGGGGTGCCTGCCATGTCCACAACTTACCCAGCAAAGGCGCACTGTGATTGGGAAGAAAAGTTGGGAAAGTGGGCAAAAGTCCCGAATTTGATCCAAAATTATGCCCGGGTTGGAGTACCACGAGTCCGGCCGCGTTCCACCGGTGTCCCGGGGGTGCCTGCCATGTCCACAACTTACCCAGCAAAGGCGCACTGTGATTCAGAAGAAAAGTTGGGAAAGTGGGGAAAAAAAGGACCGTGAAATATCCAAAATTATGCCCGGGTTGGAGTACCACGAGTCCGGCCGCGTTCCACCGGTGTCCCGGGGGTGCCTGGCACGTCCACAACTTACCCAGCAAAGGCGCACTGTCAGTGGGGAAGACCAAACATGTCTCGGATTTTTTCCAAGTACCTTAACGAGAGAGGCTAAAAAGCACCTGTTTTTACCTTCTCTCGTTGTTGTACTTAGAAAAAAAACGAGAAAATAAAAAATCTGGGTTTTTTTCTAAGTACCTTAACGAGAGAGGCTAAAAAAAACCATTTTTTACCTTCTCTCGTTGTTGTACTTAGAAAAAAAACGAGAAAAAAATTTTTCCCCATTCATTTCAATGGGAGTTCATTTTTTTTTTGGGATTTTTTCTAAGTACCTTAACGAGAGAGGCTTAATTTTTCACCTACTTTTTACCTTCTCTCGATTTTTCGTTTTTTACCTGGTCGACCAAAACACCTCCATCTCGTTACTATGTGCACCATGTCTGACAGGCTGAAATCACAGGGAACGCGTCCGAGTCAAAGTGAGCTATTTTCGGACACAAATATGGTGTTTTCCCCCTCTATCCTCTGGTTCTTTTTTCAAACTGATCTTCCAGCATCTGAGCGACAGGGGCTCATGCAGACACCTGTGTCCGCCCGAGGGGCGCCTTCCCGGACACATATATGGTGCTTCCCCCCTCTTTACCCCGGTCCTTTTTCAAACTGATCTTCCAGCATCTGAGCGACAGGGGCTCATGCAGACACCTGTGTCCGCCCGAGGGGCGCCTTCCCGGACACATATATGGTGCTTCCCCCCTCTTTACCCCGGTCCTTTTTCAAACTGATCTTCCAGCATCTGAGCGACAGGGGCTCATGCAGACACCTGTGTCCGCCCGAGGGGCGCCTTCCCGGACACATATATGGTGCTTTCCCCCTCTTTACCCCGGTCCTTTTTCAAACTGCTCTTCCAGCATCTGAGCGACAGGGGCTCATGCAGACACCTGTGTCCGCCCGAGGGGCGCCTTCCTGGACACATATATGGTGCTTTCCCCCTCTTTACCCCGGTCCTTTTTCAAACTGCTCTTCCAGCTTCTGAGCGACAGGGGCTCATGCAGACACCTGTGTCCGCCTAAGGGGCGCTATCTCGGACACATTTTCAACTTTTCCCGCATGAATGAAATCCTGGAACTGATTCCACCCAGGTACTTAGGGCTTCCAGGGCTTGAGCGACAGGGGCTCTGTCCGGAGCGTGTGTCCGCCTAGGGGGCGCTGTCTCGGACACATTTTCAACTTTTCCCGCATGGATGAAATCCTGGAACTGATTCCACCCAGGTACTTAGGACTTCCAGGGCTTGAGCGACAGGGGCTCTGTCCGGAGCGTGTGTCCGCCTAGGGGGCGCTGTCCCGGACACATTTTCAACTTTTCCCGCATGAATGAAATCCTGGAACTGATTCCACCCAGGTACTTAGGACTTCCAGGGCTTGAGCGACAGGGGCTCTGTCCGGAGCGTGTGTCCGCCTAGGGGGCGCTGTCCCGGACACATTTTCAACTTTTCCCGCATGGATGAAATCCTGGAACTGATTCCACCCAGGTACTTAGGGCTTCCAGGGCTTGAGCGACAGGGGCTCTG
>NW_027316585.1:247500-260000 GCF_033978685.3 Nerophis lumbriciformis | reverse complement strand
TCCCTCTCCTCGCTGGAAGTCCAAAAAAAAGGCGTGAATTTGACTAAGTGCCTAGGAGCATTTCCCTTTAAGAAGGCCGACGTGCTATGGTTCTCCACCCGGGTACGGAAAGCAAAATTAGTCCCTCTCCTCGCTGGAAGTCCAAAAAAAAGGCGTGAATTTGACTAAGTGCCTAGGAGGATGTCCCTTTAAGAAGGCTGACCTGCTATGGTTCTCCACCCGGGTACGGAAAGCAAAATTAGTCCCTCTCCTCGCTGGAAGTCCAAAAAAAAGGCGTAAATTTGACTAAGTGCCTAGGAGGATGTCCCTTTAAGAAGGCCGACGTGCTATGGTTCTCCACCCGGGTACGGAAAGCAAAATTAGTCCCTCTCCTCGCTGGAAGTCCAAAAAAAAGGCGTGAATTTGACTAAGTGCCTAGGAGGATGTCCCTTTAAGAAGGCTGACCTGCTATGGTTCTCCACCCGGGTACGGAAAGCAAAATTAGTCCCTCTCCTCGCTGGAAGTCCAAAAAAAAGGCGTAAATTTGACTAAGTGCCTAGGAGGATGTCCCTTTAAGAAGGCCGACGTGCTATGGTTCTCCACCTGGGTCAGGAACGCAAAATTGTCCCTCTCCTCGCTGGAAGTCCAAAAAAAAGGCGTGAATTTGACTAAGTGCCTAGGAGGATGTCCCTTTAAGAAGGCCGACCTGCTATGGTTCTCCACCTGGGTCAGGAAAGCAAAATTGTCCCTCTCCTCGCTGGAAGTCCAAAAAAAGGTGTAAATTTGACTAAGTGCCTAGGAGGATGTCCCTTTAAGAAGGCCGACGTGCTATGGTCCTCCACCTGGGTCAGGAACGCAAAATTGTCCCTCTCCTCGCTGGAAGTCCAAAAAAAAGGCGTAAATTTGACTAAGTGCCTAGGAGCATGTCCCTTTAAGAAGGCCGACCTGCTATGGTTCTCCACCTGGGTCAGGAACGCCAAATTGTCCCTCTCCTCGCTGGAAGTCCAAAAAAAAGGCGTGAATTTGACTAAGTGCCTAGGAGGATGTCCCTTTAAGAAGGCCGACGTGCTATGGTTCGCCACCTGGGTCAGGAAAGCAAAATTGTCCCTCTCCTCGCTGGAAGTCCAAAAAAAAAAGGTGTAAATTTGACTAAGTGTCTAGGAGCATTTCCCTTTAAGAAGGCCGACCTGCTATGGTTCTCCACCTGGGTCAGGAACGCCAAATTGTCCCTCTCCTCGCTGGAAGTCCAAAAAAAAGGCGTGAATTTGACTAAGTGCCTAGGAGCATTTCCCTTTAAGAAGGCCGACGTGCTATGGTTCTCCACCCGGGTACGGAAAGCAAAATTAGTCCCTCTCCTCGCTGGAAGTCCAAAAAAAAGGCGTAAATTTGACTAAGTGCCTAGGAGGATGTCCCTTTACGAAGGCTGACCTGCTATGGTTCTCCACCCGGGTGCGGAAAGCAAAATTAGTCCCTCTCCTCGCTGGAAGTCCAAAAAAAAGGCGGAAATTTGACTAAGTGCCTAGGAGGATGTCCCTTTAAGAAGGCTGACCTGCTATGGTTCTCCACCCGGGTGCGGAAAGCAAAATTAGTCCCTCTCCTCGCTGGAAGTCCAAAAAAAAGGCGTAAATTTGACTAAGTGCCTAGGAGCATTTCCCTTTAAGAAGGCCGACCTGCTATGGTTCTCCACCCGGGTCCGGAACTCAAAATTAGTCCCTCTCCTAGTTGGAAGTCATCAAAAAAAGGCGGAAATTTGACTAAGTGCCATCATTTTAGAGTACCAGGACTATAGCTGGGGAATTGGAGCCCTCTGGTGGACACTCGCTGCAAATGCACCCTGAATTAAACACATTATTTCCAGTTCTTTTGGTGTTCCCGGGGAATGAGAGGCCTTTTGTGGGCCAGAAAGAGTGGGGGACCCTTGGAGCCCCTATTTTCAGACAGTTTGGCTTATTTCGGTGACGCCGGGGCGTCCATCAGGTCTTCCCGGGGAATGAGAGGCCTTTTGTGGCCATATGTCAACAAAAGAGTGGGGAAATGGAGCCCTCCGGTGGACTCCCGCTGCAAATGCACCCCCCAAATTAAATACATTAATTCCAGGCCTTTTGGGGCCCTATATTCAGACGGTGTGTAGCCCTCCAGTGGACTCCCGCCTCCAATGCACCCCCCAAATTAAAGACATCACCCCCCAAATTAAAGGCATCATTTCCAGTTCTTTTGGGGCCCTATTTTCAGACAGTTTGGCGTATTTCCTTGACGCCGGGGAGTCCTACAGGTGTTCCCGGGGAATGAGAGGCCTTTTGTGGGCCAGAAAGAGTGGGGAACCCTTGGAGCCCCTATTTTCAGACAGTTTGGCTTATTTCGGTGACGCCGGGGCGTCCATCAGGTCTTCCCGGGGAATGAGAGGCCTTTTGTGGCCATATGTCAACAAAAGAGTGGGGAAATGGAGCCCTCCGGTGGACTCCCGCTGCAAATGCACCCCCCAAATTAAATACATTAATTCCAGGCCTTTTGGGGCCCTATATTCAGACGGTGTGGAGCCCTCCAGTGGACTCCCGCCTCCAATGCACCCCCATAATTATAGACATCACCCCCCAAATTAAAGGCATCATTTCCAGTTCTTTTGGGCCCCTATTTTCAGACGGTTTGGCGTATTTCCTTGACGCCGGGGAGTCCTACAGGTGTTCCCGGGGAATGAGAGGCCTTTTGTGGGCCAGAAAGAGTGGGGAACACTTGGAGCCCCTATTTTCAGACAGTTTGCCGTATTTCGGTGACGCCGGGGCGTCCATCAGGTCTTCCCGGGGAATGTGAGGCCTTTCGTGGGCCATATTTTCAGACAGATTGGCCTGTTTCAGTGACGCCGAGGCGTCCATCAGGTCTTCCCGGGGAGTGTGAGGCCTTTTGGGGCCCTATTTTCAGACAGAAAAAAAAGAAAAGTAACCCTTACACTACAAATGACAGCGGGGAAACGCCCCCCCAGCAAAGTCACAGGGGAAGTGGGGTAGACAAGTGGAGAGTGTCTGGGGGAAAGTCCACAAAATGATCAAAAATCACACACAGGTACGAGTGCCACAAGTCCCGCCGCGTCCCACCCGAGTCCGAGGTGCCCCCCACATGCCCAAAACGCACCCAGCAAAGGCGCACTGTGATTGGGAAGAAAAGTTGGAAAAGTGGGCAAAAGTCCGGAAAAATGACCAAAAACCACACCCAGGTTAGAGCCCCACACGTCCTGCAGTCGCACCCGAGTCCTGGGATGCCCAACATGTCCAAAAAAATCAAAAAAAGCCCAAAAAATCAAAAAAATCCCCGGGCCGTATCTTGGACGCCGGCGTACCGCGTTCGGCCCTCGTGCCGTAGTTTGGCGACCGATTGTAAAAATTTGCCGCGACCGGCTAGTTTTTTTCCTTGGAGTAAATAGAGAGTAGATCCAGCAGAAAATATGCACTATAAACAAAGAGAGGGAGTTTGGAGGGGGGGCAAAAACGCCCTCTTGGAACTTAGTCCCGCCGCGTTCCACCAGTGTCTCGGGGTGCCTACAATGTCCACAACTTACCCAGCAAAGGCGCACTGTGATTGGGAAGAAAAGTTGGGAAAGTGGGCAAAAGTCCCGAATTTGGTCCAAAATCACACCCAGGTTCGAGTCCCACAAGTCCCGCCGCGTTCCACCAGTGTCTCGGGGTGCCTACAATGTCCACAACGCACCCAGCAAAGGCGCACTGTGATTGGGAAGAAAAGTTGGGAAAGTGGGCAAAAGTCCCGAATTTGGTCCAAAATCACACCCAGGTTCGAGTCCCACAAGTCCCGCCGCGTTCCACCAGGGTTCCGGGGTGCCTACAATGTCCACAACGCACCCAGCAAAGGCGCACTGTGATTGGGAAGAAAAGTTGGGAAAGTGGGCAAAAGTCCCGAATTTGGTCCAAAATCACACCCAGGTTCGAGTCCCACAAGTCCCGCCGCGTTCCACCAGTGTCTCGGGGTGCCTACAATGTCCACAACGCACCCAGCAAAGGCGCACTGTGATTGGGAAGAAAAGTTGGGAAAGTGGGCAAAAGTCCCGAATTTGGTCCAAAATCACACCCAGGTTCGAGTCCCACAAGTCCCGCCGCGTTCCACCAGGGTTCCGGGGTGCCTACAATGCCTAAGACGCACCCAGCAAAGGCGCACTGTGATTGGGAAGAAAAGTTGGGAAAGTGGGCAAAAGTCCCGAATTTGGTCCAAAATCACACCCAGGTTCGAGTCCCACAAGTCCCGCCGCGTTCCACCAGGGTTCCGGGGTGCCTACAATGTCCACAACTTACCCAGCAAAGGCGCACTGTGATTGGGAAGAAAAGTTGGGAAAGTGGGCAAAAGTCCCGAATTTGGTCCAAAATCACACCCAGGTTCGAGTCCCACAAGTCCCGCCGCGTTCCACCAGTGTCTCGGGGTGCCTACAATGTCCACAACGCACCCAGCAAAGGCGCACTGTGATTGGGAAGAAAAGTTGGGAAAGTGGGCAAAAGTCCCGAATTTGGTCCAAAATCACACCCAGGTTCGAGTCCCACAAGTCCCGCCGCGTTCCACCAGGGTTCCGGGGTGCCTACAATGTCCACAACTTACCCAGCAAAGGCGCACTGTGATTGGGAAGAAAAGTTGGGAAAGTGGGCAAAAGTCCCGAATTTGGTCCAAAATCACACCCAGGTTCGAGTCCCACAAGTCCCGCCGCGTTCCACCAGTGTCTCGGGGTGCCTACAATGTCCACGACGCACCCAGCAAAGGCGCACTGTGATTGGGAAGAAAAGTTGGGAAAGTGGGCAAAAGTCCCGAATTTGGTCCAAAGTCACACCCAGGTTCGAGTCCCACAAGTCCCGCCGCGTTCCACCAGGGTTCCGGGGTGCCTACAATGTCCACAACGCACCCAGCAAAGGCGCACTGTGATTGGGAAGAAAAGTTGGGAAAGTGGGCAAAAGTCCCGAATTTGATCCAAAAGCACACCCAGGTTCGAGTCCCACAAGTCCCGCCGCGTTCCACCAGGGTTCCGGGGTGCCTACAATGTCCACGACGCACCCAGCAAAGGCGCACTGTGATTGGGAAGAAAAGTTGGGAAAGTGGGCAAAAGTCCCGAATTTGGTCCAAAATCACACCCAGGTTCGAGTCCCACAAGTCCCGCCGCGTTCCACCGGTGTCTCGGGGGTGCCTGGCATGTCCACAACTTACCCAGCAAAGGCGCACTGTGATTGGGAAGAAAAGTTGGGAAAGTGGGCAAAAGTCCCGAATTTGGTCCAAAATCACACCCAGGTTCGAGTCCCACAAGTCCCGCCGCGTTCCACCAGTGTCTCGGGGTGCCTGGCATGTCCACAACGCACCCAGCAAAGGCGCACTGTGATTGGGAAGAAAAGTTGGGAAAGTGGGCAAAAGTCCCGAATTTGGTCCAAAATCACACCCAGGTTCGAGTCCCACAAGTCCCGCCGCGTTCCACCAGGGTTGCGGGGTGCCTGACATGTCCACGACGCACCCAGCAAAGGCGCACTGTGATTGGGAAGAAAAGTTGGGAAAGTGGGCAAAAGTCCCGAATTTGGTCCAAAATCACACCCAGGTTCGAGTCCCACAAGTCCCGCCGCGTTCCACCAGTGTCTCGGGGTGCCTACAATGTCCACAACGCACCCAGCAAAGGCGCACTGTGATTGGGAAGAAAAGTTGGGAAAGTGGGCAAAAGTCCCGAATTTGGTCCAAAATCACACCCAGGTTCGAGTCCCACAAGTCCCGCCGCGTTCCACCAGGGTTCCGGGGTGCCTACAATGTCCACAACGCACCCAGCAAAGGCGCACTGTGATTGGGAAGAAAAGTTGGGAAAGTGGGCAAAAGTCCCGAATTTGGTCCAAAATCACACCCAGGTTCGAGTCCCACAAGTCCCGCCGCGTTCCACCAGTGTCTCGGGGTGCCTACAATGTCCACAACGCACCCAGCAAAGGCGCACTGTGATTGGGAAGAAAAGTTGGGAAAGTGGGCAAAAGTCCCGAATTTGGTCCAAAATCACACCCAGGTTCGAGTCCCACAAGTCCCGCCGCGTTCCACCAGGGTTCCGGGGTGCCTACAATGCCTAAGACGCACCCAGCAAAGGCGCACTGTGATTGGGAAGAAAAGTTGGGAAAGTGGGCAAAAGTCCCGAATTTGGTCCAAAATCACACCCAGGTTCGAGTCCCACAAGTCCCGCCGCGTTCCACCAGGGTTCCGGGGTGCCTACAATGTCCACAACTTACCCAGCAAAGGCGCACTGTGATTGGGAAGAAAAGTTGGGAAAGTGGGCAAAAGTCCCGAATTTGGTCCAAAATCACACCCAGGTTCGAGTCCCACAAGTCCCGCCGCGTTCCACCAGTGTCTCGGGGTGCCTACAATGTCCACAACGCACCCAGCAAAGGCGCACTGTGATTGGGAAGAAAAGTTGGGAAAGTGGGCAAAAGTCCCGAATTTGGTCCAAAATCACACCCAGGTTCGAGTCCCACAAGTCCCGCCGCGTTCCACCAGGGTTCCGGGGTGCCTACAATGTCCACAACTTACCCAGCAAAGGCGCACTGTGATTGGGAAGAAAAGTTGGGAAAGTGGGCAAAAGTCCCGAATTTGGTCCAAAAGCACACCCAGGTTCGAGTCCCACAAGTCCCGCCGCGTTCCACCAGTGTCTCGGGGTGCCTACAATGTCCACAACGCACCCAGCAAAGGCGCACTGTGATTGGGAAGAAAAGTTGGGAAAGTGGGCAAAAGTCCCGAATTTGGTCCAAAATCACACCCAGGTTCGAGTCCCACAAGTCCCGCCGCGTTCCACCAGGGTTCCGGGGTGCCTACAATGTCCACGACGCACCCAGCAAAGGCGCACTGTGATTGGGAAGAAAAGTTGGGAAAGTGGGCAAAAGTCCCGAATTTGGTCCAAAATCACACCCAGGTTCGAGTCCCACAAGTCCCGCCGCGTTCCACCAGGGTTCCGGGGTGCCTACAATGTCCACGACGCACCCAGCAAAGGCGCACTGTGATTGGGAAGAAAAGTTGGGAAAGTGGGCAAAAGTCCCGAATTTGGTCCAAAATCACACCCAGGTTCGAGTCCCACAAGTCCCGCCGCGTTCCACCAGTGTCTCGGGGCGCCTACAATGTCCACAACGCACCCAGCAAAGGCGCACTGTGATTGGGAAGAAAAGTTGGGAAAGTGGGCAAAAGTCCCGAATTGGATCCAAAATCACACCCAGGTTCGAGTCCCACAAGTCCCGCCGCGTTCCACCAGGGTTCCGGGGTGCCTACAATGTCCACAACTTACCCAGCAAAGGTGCACTGTGATTGGGAAGAAAAGTTGGGAAAGTGGGCAAAAGTCCCGAATTTTATCCAAAATCACACCCAGGTTCGAGTCCCGCAAGTCCCGCCGCGTTCCACCAGGGTTCCGGGGTGCCTACAATGTCCACAACGCACCCAGCAAAGGCGCACTGTGATTGGGAAGAAAAGTTGGGAAAGTGGGCAAAAGTCCCGAATTTGGTCCAAAATCACACCCAGGTTCGAGTCCCACAAGTCCCGCCGCGTTCCACCAGGGTTCCGGGGTGCCTACAATGTCCACAACGCACCCAGCAAAGGCGCACTGTGATTGGGAAGAAAAGTTGGGAAAGTGGGCAAAAGTCCCGAATTTGGTCCAAAATCACACCCAGGTTCGAGTCCCACAAGTCCCGCCGCGTTCCACCAGGGTTCCGGGGTGCCTACAATGTCCACAACGCACCCAGCAAAGGCGCACTGTGATTGGGAAGAAAAGTTGGGAAAGTGGGCAAAAGTCCCGAATTTGGTCCAAAATCACACCCAGGTTCGAGTCCCACAAGTCCCGCCGCGTTCCACCAGGGTTCCGGGGTGCCTACAATGTCCACGACGCACCCAGCAAAGGCGCACTGTGATTGGGAAGAAAAGTTGGGAAAGTGGGCAAAAGTCCCGAATTTGGTCCAAAATCACACCCAGGTTCGAGTCCCACAAGTCCCGCCGCGTTCCACCAGGGTTCCGGGGTGCCTACAATGTCCACGACGCACCCAGTAAAGGCGCACTGTGATTGGGAAGAAAAGTTGGGAAAGTGGGCAAAAGTCCCGAATTTGGTCCAAAATCACACCCAGGTTCGAGTCCCACAAGTCCCGCCGCGTTCCACCAGGGTTCCGGGGTGCCTACAATGTCCACGACGCACCCAGCAAAGGCGCACTGTGATTGGGAAGAAAAGTTGGGAAAGTGGGCAAAAGTCCCGAATTTGGTCCAAAATCACACCCAGGTTCGAGTCCCACAAGTCCCGCCGCGTTCCACCAGGGTTCCGGGGTGCCTACAATGTCCACGACGCACCCAGCAAAGGCGCACTGTGATTGGGAAGAAAAGTTGGGAAAGTGGGCAAAAGTCCCGAATTTGGTCCAAAGTCACACCCAGGTTCGAGTCCCACAAGTCCCGCCGCGTTCCACCAGGGTTCCGGGGTGCCTACAATGTCCACAACTTACCCAGCAAAGGCGCACTGTGATTGGGAAGAAAAGTTGGGAAAGTGGGCAAAAGTCCCGAATTTGGTCCAAAGTCACACCCAGGTTCGAGTCCCACAAGTCCCGCCGCGTTCCACCAGGGTTCCGGGGTGCCTACAATGTCCACGACTTACCCAGCAAAGGCGCACTGTGATTGGGAAGAAAAGTTGGGAAAGTGGGCAAAAGTCCCGAATTTGGTCCAAAATCACACCCAGGTTCGAGTCCCACAAGTCCCGCCGCGTTCCACCAGTGTCTCGGGGTGCCTACAATGTCCACAACGCACCCAGCAAAGGCGCACTGTGATTGGGAAGAAAAGTTGGGAAAGTGGGCAAAAGTCCCGAATTTGGTCCAAAATCACACCCAGGTTCGAGTCCCACAAGTCCCGCCGCGTTCCACCAGTGTCTCGGGGTGCCTACAATGTCCACAACGCACCCAGCAAAGGCGCACTGTGATTGGGAAGAAAAGTTGGGAAAGTGGGCAAAAGTCCCGAATTTGGTCCAAAATCACACCCAGGTTCGAGTCCCACAAGGCCCGCCGCGTTCCACCAGGGTTCCGGGGTGCCTACAATGTCCACGACTTACCCAGCAAAGGCGCACTGTGATTGGGAAGAAAAGTTGGGAAAGTGGGCAAAAGTCCCGAATTTGGTCCAAAATCACACCCAGGTTCGAGTCCCACAAGTCCCGCCGCGTTCCACCAGTGTCTCGGGGTGCCTACAATGTCCACAACTTACCCAGCAAAGGCGCACTGTGATTGGGAAGAAAAGTTGGGAAAGTGGGCAAAAGTCCCGAATTTGGTCCAAAATCACACCCAGGTTCGAGTCCCACAAGTCCCGCCGCGTTCCACCAGTGTCTCGGGGTGCCTACAATGTCCTCAACTTACCCAGCAAAGGCGCACTGTGAATGGGAAGAAAAGTTGGGAAAGTGGGCAAAAGTCCCGAATTTGGTCCAAAATCACACCCAGGTTCGAGTCCCACAAGTCCCGCCGCGTTCCACCAGGGTTCCGGGGGTGCCTGGCATGTCCACAACTTACCCAGCAAAGGTGCACTGTGATTGGGAAGAAAAGTTGGGAAAGTGGGCAAAAGTCCCGAATTTGGTCCAAAATCACACCCAGGTTCGAGTCCCACAAGTCCCGCCGCGTTCCACCAGTGTCTCGGGGTGCCTACAATGTCCTCAACTTACCCAGCAAAGGCGCACTGTGAATGGGAAGAAAAGTTGGGAAAGTGGGCAAAAGTCCCGAATTTGGTCCAAAATCACACCCAGGTTCGAGTCCCACAAGTCCCGCCGCGTTCCACCAGGGTTCCGGGGGTGCCTGGCATGTCCACAACTTACCCAGCAAAGGTGCACTGTGATTGGGAAGAAAAGTTGGGAAAGTGGGCAAAAGTCCCGAATTTGGTCCAAAATCACACCCAGGTTCGAGTCCCACAAGTCCCGCCGCGTTCCACCAGTGTCTCGGGGTGCCTACAATGTCCTCAACTTACCCAGCAAAGGCGCACTGTGAATGGGAAGAAAAGTTGGGAAAGTGGGCAAAAGTCCCGAATTTGGTCCAAAATCACACCCAGGTTCGAGTCCCACAAGTCCCGCCGCGTTCCACCAGGGTTCCGGGGGTGCCTGGCATGTCCACAACTTACCCAGCAAAGGTGCACTGTGATTGGGAAGAAAAGTTGGGAAAGTGGGCAAAAGTCCCGAATTTGGTCCAAAATCACACCCAGGTTCGAGTCCCACAAGTCCCGCCGCGTTCCACCAGGGTTCCGGGGTGCCTACAATGTCCA
Organism: Nerophis lumbriciformis; assembly: GCF_033978685.3. Lineage (NCBI taxonomy): Eukaryota > Metazoa > Chordata > Actinopteri > Syngnathiformes > Syngnathidae > Nerophis > Nerophis lumbriciformis. The sequence goes on along the minus strand of NW_027316585.1, from coordinate 249,770 downwards.
CAACGCACCCAGCAAAGGCGCACTGTGAGTGGGCAAGAAAAGTTGGGAAAGTGGGCAAAAGTCCCGAATTTGGTCCAAAATCACACCCAGGTTCGAGTCCCACAAGTCCCGCCGCGTTCCACCAGGGTTCCGGGGTGCCTACAATGTCCACAACGCACCCAGCAAAGGCGCACTGTGATTGGGAAGAAAAGTTGGGAAAGTGGGCAAAAGTCCCGAATTTGGTCCAAAATCACACCCAGGTTCGAGTCCCACAAGTCCCGCCGCGTTCCACCAGGGTTCCGGGGTGCCTACAATGTCCACAATTCACCCAGCAAAGGCGCACTGTGATTGGGAAGAAAAGTTGGGAAAGTGGGCAAAAGTCCCGAATTTGGTCCAAAATCACACCCAGGTTCGAGTCCCACAAGTCCCGCCGCGTTCCACCAGGGTTCCGGGGTGCCTACAATGTCCACGACGCACCCAGCAAAGGCGCACTGTGATTGGGAAGAAAAGTTGGGAAAGTGGGCAAAAGTCCCGAATTTGATCCAAAATTATGCCCGGGTTGGAGTACCACGAGTCCGGCCGCGTTCCACCGGTGTCCCGGGGGTGCCTGGCATGTCCACAACTTACCCAGCAAAGGCGCACTGTGATTGGGAAGAAAAGTTGGGAAAGTGGGCAAAAGTCCCGAATTTGATCCAAAATTATGCCCGGGTTGGAGTACCACGAGTCCGGCCGCGTTCCACCGGTGTCCCGGGGGTGCCTGGCATGTCCACAACGCACCCAGCAAAGGCGCACTGTGATTGGGAAGAAAAGTTGGGAAAGTGGGCAAAAGTCCCGAATTTGATCCAAAATTATGCCCGGGTTGGAGTACCACGAGTCCGGCCGCGTTCCACCGGTGTCCCGGGGGTGCCTGCCATGTCCACAACTTACCCAGCAAAGGCGCACTGTGATTGGGAAGAAAAGTTGGGAAAGTGGGCAAAAGTCCCGAATTTGATCCAAAATTATGCCCGGGTTGGAGTACCACGAGTCCGGCCGCGTTCCACCGGTGTCCCGGGGGTGCCTGCCATGTCCACAACTTACCCAGCAAAGGCGCACTGTGATTCAGAAGAAAAGTTGGGAAAGTGGGCAAAAGTCCCGAATTTGATCCAAAATTATGCCCGGGTTGGAGTACCACGAGTCCGGCCGCGTTCCACCGGTGTCCCGGGGGTGCCTGGCATGTCCACAACTTACCCAGCAAAGGCGCACTGTGATTGGGAAGAAAAGTTGGGAAAGTGGGCAAAAGTCCCGAATTTGATCCAAAATTATGCCCGGGTTGGAGTACCACGAGTCCGGCCGCGTTCCACCGGTGTCCCGGGGGTGCCTGCCATGTCCACAACTTACCCAGCAAAGGCGCACTGTGATTCAGAAGAAAAGTTGGGAAAGTGGGGAAAAAAAGGACCGGAAAATATCCAAAATTATGCCCGGGTTGGAGTACCACGAGTCCGGCCGCGTTCCACCGGTGTCCCGGGGGTGCCTGGCACGTCCACAACTTACCCAGCAAAGGCGCACTGTCAGTGGGGAAGACCAAACATGTCTCGGATTTTTTCCAAGTACCTTAACGAGAGAGGCTAAAAAGCACCTGTTTTTACCTTCTCTCGTTGTTGTACTTAGAAAAAAAACGAGAAAAAAAAAAATCTGGGTTTTTTTCTAAGTACCTTAACGAGAGAGGCTAAAAAAAACCATTTTTTACCTTCTCTCGTTGTTGTACTTAGAAAAAAAACGAGAAAAAAATTTTTCCCCATTCATTTCAATGGGAGTTCATTTTTTTTTTGGGATTTTTTCTAAGTACCTTAACGAGAGAGGCTTAATTTTTCACCTACTTTTTACCTTCTCTCGATTTTTCGTTTTTTACCTGGTCGACCAAAACACCTCCATCTCGTTACTATGTGCACCATGTCTGACAGGCTGAAATCACAGGGAACGCGTCCGAGTCAAAGTGAGCTATTTTCGGACACAAATATGGTGTTTTTCCCCTCTATCCTCTGGTTCTTTTTTCAAACTGATCTTCCAGCATCTGAGCGACAGGGGCTCATGCAGACACCTGTGTCCGCCCGAGGGGCGCCTTCCCGGACACATATATGGTGCTTCCCCCCTCTTTACCCCGGTCCTTTTTCAAACTGATCTTCCAGCATCTGAGCGACAGGGGCTCATGCAGACACCTGTGTCCGCCCGAGGGGCGCCTTCCCGGACACATATATGGTGCTTCCCCCCTCTTTACCCCGGTCCTTTTTCAAACTGATCTTCCAGCATCTGAG
>NW_027316585.1:222500-235000 GCF_033978685.3 Nerophis lumbriciformis | reverse complement strand
TGGGTCAGGAAAGCAAAATTGTCCCTCTCCTCGCTGGAAGTCCAAAAAAAAGGCGTGAATTTGACTAAGTGCCTAGGAGCATTTCCCTTTAAGAAGGCCGACGTGCTATGGTTCTCCACCTGGGTCAGGAAAGCAAAATTGTCCCTCTCCTCGCTGGAAGTCCAAAAAAAAGGCGTGAATTTGACTAAGTGCCTAGGAGCATTTCCCTTTAAGAAGGCCGACGTGCTATGGTTCTCCACCCGGGTGCGGAAAGCAAAATTAGTCCCTCTCCTCGCTGGAAGTCCAAAAAAAAGGCGGAAATTTGACTAAGTGCCTAGGAGGATGTCCCTTTAAGAAGGCTGACCTGCTATGGTTCTCCACCTGGGTCTGGAACGCCAAATTAGTCCCTCTCCTCGCTGGAAGTCCAAAAAAAAGGCGGAAATTTGACTAAGTGCCTAGGAGGATGTCCCTTTAAGAAGGCCGACGTGCTATGGTTCTCCACCTGGGTCAGGAAAGCAAAATTGTCCCTCTCCTCGCTGGAAGTCCAAAAAAAAGGCGTGAATTTGACTAAGTGCCTAGGAGCATTTCCCTTTAAGAAGGCCGACGTGCTATGGTTCTCCACCCGGGTACGGAAAGCAAAATTAGTCCCTCTCCTCGCTGGAAGTCCAAAAAAAAGGCGTGAATTTGACTAAGTGTCTAGGAGGATGTCCCTTTAAGAAGGCCGACGTCCCTTGGTTCTCCACCTGGGTACGGAACGCCAAATTAGTCCCTCTCCTCGCTGGAAGTAGTCAAAAAAAGGCGGAAATTTGACTAAGTGTCATTATTTTAGAGTACCAGGCCTCTATAGAAAAGTTTGGTTTTTTGTCTATGTGTCATCATTTTAGAGTACCAGGCCTCTAGAGAAAAGTTTGGTTTTTTGTCTATGTGTCATCATTTTAGAGTACCAGGGCTCTATAGAAAAGTTTGGTAAATTTGACTAAGTGTCTAGGAGCATTTCCCTTTAAGAAGGCCGACGTGCTATGGTTCTCCACCTGGGTCAGGAAAGCAAAATTGTCCCTCTCCTCGCTGGAAGTCCAAAAAAAAGGCGTGAATTTGACTAAGTGCCTAGGAGGATGTCCCTTTAAGAAGGCCGACGTGCTATGGTTCTCCACCTGGGTCTGGAACGCCAAATTAGTCCCTCTCCTCGCTGGAAGTCCAAAAAAAAGGCGTGAATTTGACTAAGTGCCTAGGAGCATTTCCCTTTAAGAAGGCCGACGTGCTATGGTTCTCCACCTGGGTCAGGAAAGCAAAATTGTCCCTCTCCTCGCTGGAAGTCCAAAAAAAAGGCGTGAATTTGACTAAGTGCCTAGGAGCATTTCCCTTTAAGAAGGCCGACGTGCTATGGTTCTCCACCTGGGTCAGGAAAGCAAAATTGTCCCTCTCCTCGCTGGAAGTCCAAAAAAAAGGCGTAAATTTGACTAAGTGCCTAGGAGGATGTCCCTTAAAGAAGGCCGACGTGCTATGGTTCTCCACCTGGGTCTGGAACGCCAAATTAGTCCCTCTCCTCGCTGGAAGTCCAAAAAAAAAGGTGTAAATTTGACTAAGTGTCTAGGAGCATTTCCCTTTAAGAAGGCCGACCTGCTATGGTTCTCCACCTGGGTACAGAACGCAAATTAGTCCCTCTCCTCGCTGGAAGTCCAAAAAAAAGGCGGAAATTTGACTAAGTGCCATCATTTTAGAGTACCAGGCCTCTATAGAAAAGTTTGGTTTTTTGTCTATGTGTCATCATTTTAGAGTACCAGGGCTATATAGAAAAGTTTGGTAAATTTGACTAAGTGTCTAGGAGCATTTCCCTTTAAGAAGGCCGACCTGCTATGGTTCTCCACCTGGGTACATAACGCCAAATTAGTCCCTCTCCTCGCTGGAAGTCAAAAAAAAAGGCGTGAATTTGACTAAGTGCCTAGGAGGATGTCCCTTTAAGAAGGCCGACGTGCTATGGTTCTCCACCTGGGTCAGGAAAGCAAAATTGTCCCTCTCCTCGCTGGAAGTCCAAAAAAAAGGCGTGAATTTGACTAAGTGCCTAGGAGGATGTCCCTTTAAGAAGGCCGACGTGCTATGGTTCTTCACCTGGGTCAGGAAAGCAAAATTGTCCCTCTCCTCGCTGGAAGTCCAAAAAAAAGGTGTAAATTTGACTAAGTGTCTAGGAGCATGCGTGAATTTGACTAAGTGTCTAGGAGGATGTCCCCTTAAGAAGGCCGACGTGCCTTGGTTCTCTACCTGGGTACGGAACGCCAAATTAGTCCCTCTCCTCGCTGGAAGTCCAAAAAAAAGGCGTGAATTTGACTAAGTGCCTAGGAGGATGTCCCTTTAAGAAGGCCGACGTGCTATGGTTCTCCACCTGGGTCAGGAAAGCAAAATTGTCCCTCTCCTCGCTGGAAGTCCAAAAAAAAAAGGTGTAAATTTGACTAAGTGTCTAGGAGCATTTCCCTTTAAGAAGGCCGACCTGCTATGGTTCTCCACCTGGGTCAGGAACGCCAAATTGTCCCTCTCCTCGCTGGAAGTCCAAAAAAAAGGCGTGAATTTGACTAAGTGCCTAGGAGCATTTCCCTTTAAGAAGGCCGACGTGCTATGGTTCTCCACCCGGGTACGGAAAGCAAAATTAGTCCCTCTCCTCGCTGGAAGTCCAAAAAAAAGGCGTAAATTTGACTAAGTGCCTAGGAGGATGTCCCTTTAAGAAGGCTGACCTGCTATGGTTCTCCACCCGGGTGCGGAAAGCAAAATTAGTCCCTCTCCTCGCTGGAAGTCCAAAAAAAAGGCGGAAATTTGACTAAGTGCCTAGGAGGATGTCCCTTTAAGAAGGCTGACCTGCTATGGTTCTCCACCCGGGTACGGAAAGCAAAATTAGTCCCTCTCCTCGCTGGAAGTCCAAAAAAAAGGCGGAAATTTGACTAAGTGCCTAGGAGGATGTCCCTTTAAGAAGGCTGACCTGCTATGGTTCTCCACCCGGGTACGGAAAGCAAAATTAGTCCCTCTCCTCGCTGGAAGTCCAAAAAAAAGGCGGAAATTTGACTAAGTGCCTAGGAGGATGTCCCTTTAAGAAGGCTGACCTGCTATGGTTCTCCACCCGGGTACGGAAAGCAAAATTAGTCCCTCTCCTCGCTGGAAGTCCAAAAAAAAGGCGTGAATTTGACTAAGTGCCTAGGAGCATTTCCCTTTAAGAAGGCCGACGTGCTATGGTTCTCCACCCGGGTCCGGAACTCAAAATTAGTCCCTCTCCTAGTTGGAAGTCATCAAAAAAAGGCGGAAATTTGACTAAGTGCCATCATTTTAGAGTACCAGGACTATAGCTGGGGAATTGGAGCCCTCTGGTGGACACTCGCTGCAAATGCACCCTGAATTAAACACATTATTTCCAGTTCTTTTGGTGTTCCCGGGGAATGAGAGGCCTTTTGTGGGCCAGAAAGAGTGGGGGACCCTTGGAGCCCCTATTTTCAGACAGTTTGGCTTATTTCGGTGACGCCGGGGCGTCCATCAGGTCTTCCCGGGGAATGAGAGGCCTTTTGTGGCCATATGTCAACAAAAGAGTGGGGAAATGGAGCCCTCCGGTGGACTCCCGCTGCAAATGCACCCCCCAAATTAAATACATTAATTCCAGGCCTTTTGGGGCCCTATATTCAGACGGTGTGTAGCCCTCCAGTGGACTCCCGCCTCCAATGCACCCCCCAAATTAAAGACATCACCCCCCAAATTAAAGGCATCATTTTCAGTTCTTTTGGGGCCCTATTTTCAGACAGTTTGGCGGATTTCCTTGACGCCGGGGAGTCCTACAGGTGTTCCCGGGGAATGAGAGGCCTTTTGTGGGCCAGAAAGAGTGGGGAACCCTTGGAGCCCCTATTTTCAGACAGTTTGGCTTATTTCGGTGACGCCGGGGCGTCCATCAGGTCTTCCCGGGGAATGAGAGGCCTTTTGTGGCCATATGTCAACAAAAGAGTGGGGAAATGGAGCCCTCCGGTGGACTCCCGCTGCAAATGCACCCCCCAAATTAAATACATTAATTCCAGGCCTTTTGGGGCCCTATATTCAGACGGTGTGGAGCCCTCCAGTGGACTCCCGCCTCCAATGCACCCCCATAATTACCGACATCACCCCCCAAATTAAACACATTATTTCCAGTTCTTTTGGGCCCCTATTTTCAGCCGGTTTGGCGTATTTCCTTGACGCCGGGGAGTCCTACAGGTGTTCCCGGGGAATGAGAGGCCTTTTGTGGGCCAGAAAGAGTGGGGAACCCTTGGAGCCCCTATTTTCAGACAGTTTGGCTTATTTCGGTGACGCCGGGGCGTCCATCAGGTCTTCCCGGGGAATGAGAGGCCTTTTGTGGCCATATGTCAACAAAAGAGTGGGGAAATGGAGCCCTCCGGTGGACTCCCGCTGCAAATGCACCCCCCAAATTAAATACATTAATTCCAGGCCTTTTGGGGCCCTATATTCAGACGGTGTGGAGCCCTCCAGTGGACTCCCGCCTCCAATGCACCCCCATAATTACCGACATCACCCCCCAAATTAAACACATTATTTCCAGTTCTTTTGGGCCCCTATTTTCAGCCGGTTTGGCGTATTTCCTTGACGCCGGGGAGTCCTACAGGTGTTCCCGGGGAATGAGAGGCCTTTTGTGGGCCAGAAAGAGTGGGGAACACTTGGAGCCCCTATTTTCAGACAGTTTGCCGTATTTCGGTGACGCCGGGGCGTCCGTCAGGTCTTCCCGGGGAATGTGAGGCCTTTCGTGGGCCATATTTTCAGACAGATTGGCCTGTTTCAGTGACGCCGAGGCGTCCATCAGGTCTTCCCGGGGAGTGTGAGGCCTTTTGGGGCCCTATTTTCAGACAGAAAAAAAAGAAAAGTAACCCTTACACTACAAAGGACAGCGGGGAAACGCCCCCCCAGCAAAGTCACAGGGGAAGTGGGGTAGACAAGTGGAGAGTGTCTGGGGAAAAGTCCACAAAATGATCAAAAATCACACACAGGTACGAGTGCCACAAGTCCCGCCGCGTCCCACCCGAGTCCGAGGTGCCCCCCACATGCCCAAAACGCACCCAGCAAAGGCGCACTGTGAGTGGGGAAGAAAAGTTGGAAAAGTGGGCAAAAGTCCCGAATTTGATCCAAAATTATACCCAGGTTCGAGTCCCACAAGTCCCGCCGCGTTCCACCAGGGTTCCAGGGTGCCTGACATGTCCACGACGCACCCAGCAAAGGCGCACTGTGATTGGGAAGAAAAGTTGGAAAAGTGGGCAAAAGTCCGGAAAATGACCAAAAACCACACCCAGGTTAGAGCCCCACACGTCCTGCAGTCGCACCCGAGTCCTGGGATGCCCAACATGTCCAAAAAAATCAAAAAAAGCCCAAAAAATCAAAAAAATCCCCGGGCCGTATCTTGGACGCCGGCGTACCGCGTTCGGCCCTCGTGCCGTAGTTTGGCGACCGATTGTAAAAATTTGCCGCGACCGGCTAGTTTTTTTCCTTGGAGTAAATAGAGAGTAGATCCAGCAGAAAATATGCACTATAAACAAAGAGAGGGAGTTTGGAGGGGGGCAAAAACGCCCTCTTGGAACTTTTGCAGCAGCACACATCAAACTAGCGGGGAGAAGGCATGCATACCAAAAGTCCACGAAATGATCAAAAATCACACCCAGGTTCGAGTCCCACAAGTCCCGCCGCGTTCCACCAGGGTTCCGGGGTGCCTACAATGTCCACGACGCACCCAGCAAAGGCATCACACCCAGGTTCGAGTCCCACAAGTCCCGCCGCGTTCCACCAGTGTCTCGGGGTGCCTACAATGTCCACGACGCACCCAGCAAAGGCGCACTGTGATTGGGAAGAAAAGTTGGGAAAGTGGGCAAAAGTCCCGAATTTGGTCCAAAATCACACCCAGGTTCGAGTCCCACAAGTCCCGCCGCGTTCCACCAGTGTCTCGGGGTGCCTACAATGTCCACAACTTACCCAGCAAAGGCGCACTGTGATTGGGAAGAAAAGTTGGGAAAGTGGGCAAAAGTCCCGAATTTGGTCCAAAATCACACCCAGGTTCGAGTCCCACAAGTCCCGCCGCGTTCCACCAGTGTCTCGGGGTGCCTACAATGTCCACAACGCACCCAGCAAAGGCGCACTGTGATTGGGAAGAAAAGTTGTGAAAGTGGGCAAAAGTCCCGAATTTGGTCCAAAATCACACCCAGGTTCGAGTCCCACAAGTCCCGCCGCGTTCCACCAGTGTCTCGGGGTGCCTACAATGTCCACAACGCACCCAGCAAAGGCGCACTGTGATTGGGAAGAAAAGTTGGGAAAGTGGGCAAAAGTCCCGAATTTGGTCCAAAATCACACCCAGGTTCGAGTCCCACAAGTCCCGCCGCGTTCCACCAGGGTTCCGGGGTGCCTACAATGTCCACAACGCACCCAGCAAAGGCGCACTGTGATTGGGAAGAAAAGTTGGGAAAGTGGGCAAAAGTCCCGAATTTGGTCCAAAATCACACCCAGGTTCGAGTCCCACAAGTCCCGCCGCGTTCCACCAGGGTTCCGGGGTGCCTACAATGTCCACGACGCACCCAGCAAAGGCGCACTGTGATTGGGAAGAAAAGTTGGGAAAGTGGGCAAAAGTCCCGAATTTGGTCCAAAATCACACCCAGGTTCGAGTCCCACAAGTCCCGCCGCGTTCCACCAGGGTTCCGGGGTGCCTACAATGTCCACGACGCACCCAGTAAAGGCGCACTGTGATTGGGAAGAAAAGTTGGGAAAGTGGGCAAAAGTCCCGAATTTGGTCCAAAATCACACCCAGGTTCGAGTCCCACAAGTCCCGCCGCGTTCCACCAGGGTTCCGGGGTGCCTACAATGTCCACGACGCACCCAGCAAAGGCGCACTGTGATTGGGAAGAAAAGTTGGGAAAGTGGGCAAAAGTCCCGAATTTGGTCCAAAATCACACCCAGGTTCGAGTCCCACAAGTCCCGCCGCGTTCCACCAGGGTTCCGGGGTGCCTACAATGTCCACGACGCACCCAGCAAAGGCGCACTGTGATTGGGAAGAAAAGTTGGGAAAGTGGGCAAAAGTCCCGAATTTGGTCCAAAATCACACCCAGGTTCGAGTCCCACAAGTCCCGCCGCGTTCCACCAGGGTTCCGGGGTGCCTACAATGTCCACGACGCACCCAGTAAAGGCGCACTGTGATTGGGAAGAAAAGTTGGGAAAGTGGGCAAAAGTCCCGAATTTGGTCCAAAATCACACCCAGGTTCGAGTCCCACAAGTCCCGCCGCGTTCCACCAGGGTTCCGGGGTGCCTACAATGTCCACGACGCACCCAGCAAAGGCGCACTGTGATTGGGAAGAAAAGTTGGGAAAGTGGGCAAAAGTCCCGAATTTGGTCCAAAATCACACCCAGGTTCGAGTCCCACAAGTCCCGCCGCGTTCCACCAGGGTTCCGGGGTGCCTACAATGTCCACGACGCACCCAGCAAAGGCGCACTGTGATTGGGAAGAAAAGTTGGGAAAGTGGGCAAAAGTCCCGAATTTGGTCCAAAGTCACACCCAGGTTCGAGTCCCACAAGTCCCGCCGCGTTCCACCAGGGTTCCGGGGTGCCTACAATGTCCACAACTTACCCAGCAAAGGCGCACTGTGATTGGGAAGAAAAGTTGGGAAAGTGGGCAAAAGTCCCGAATTTGGTCCAAAGTCACACCCAGGTTCGAGTCCCACAAGTCCCGCCGCGTTCCACCAGGGTTCCGGGGTGCCTACAATGTCCACGACTTACCCAGCAAAGGCGCACTGTGATTGGGAAGAAAAGTTGGGAAAGTGGGCAAAAGTCCCGAATTTGGTCCAAAATCACACCCAGGTTCGAGTCCCACAAGTCCCGCCGCGTTCCACCAGTGTCTCGGGGTGCCTACAATGTCCACAACGCACCCAGCAAAGGCGCACTGTGATTGGGAAGAAAAGTTGGGAAAGTGGGCAAAAGTCCCGAATTTGGTCCAAAATCACACCCAGGTTCGAGTCCCACAAGTCCCGCCGCGTTCCACCAGTGTCTCGGGGTGCCTACAATGTCCACAACGCACCCAGCAAAGGCGCACTGTGATTGGGAAGAAAAGTTGGGAAAGTGGGCAAAAGTCCCGAATTTGGTCCAAAATCACACCCAGGTTCGAGTCCCACAAGGCCCGCCGCGTTCCACCAGGGTTCCGGGGTGCCTACAATGTCCACGACTTACCCAGCAAAGGCGCACTGTGATTGGGAAGAAAAGTTGGGAAAGTGGGCAAAAGTCCCGAATTTGGTCCAAAATCACACCCAGGTTCGAGTCCCACAAGTCCCGCCGCGTTCCACCAGTGTCTCGGGGTGCCTACAATGTCCACAACTTACCCAGCAAAGGCGCACTGTGATTGGGAAGAAAAGTTGGGAAAGTGGGCAAAAGTCCCGAATTTGGTCCAAAATCACACCCAGGTTCGAGTCCCACAAGTCCCGCCGCGTTCCACCAGTGTCTCGGGGTGCCTACAATGTCCTCAACTTACCCAGCAAAGGCGCACTGTGAATGGGAAGAAAAGTTGGGAAAGTGGGCAAAAGTCCCGAATTTGGTCCAAAATCACACCCAGGTTCGAGTCCCACAAGTCCCGCCGCGTTCCACCAGGGTTCCGGGGGTGCCTGGCATGTCCACAACTTACCCAGCAAAGGTGCACTGTGATTGGGAAGAAAAGTTGGGAAAGTGGGCAAAAGTCCCGAATTTGGTCCAAAATCACACCCAGGTTCGAGTCCCACAAGTCCCGCCGCGTTCCACCAGTGTCTCGGGGTGCCTACAATGTCCTCAACTTACCCAGCAAAGGCGCACTGTGAATGGGAAGAAAAGTTGGGAAAGTGGGCAAAAGTCCCGAATTTGGTCCAAAATCACACCCAGGTTCGAGTCCCACAAGTCCCGCCGCGTTCCACCAGGGTTCCGGGGGTGCCTGGCATGTCCACAACTTACCCAGCAAAGGTGCACTGTGATTGGGAAGAAAAGTTGGGAAAGTGGGCAAAAGTCCCGAATTTGGTCCAAAATCACACCCAGGTTCGAGTCCCACAAGTCCCGCCGCGTTCCACCAGTGTCTCGGGGTGCCTACAATGTCCTCAACTTACCCAGCAAAGGCGCACTGTGAATGGGAAGAAAAGTTGGGAAAGTGGGCAAAAGTCCCGAATTTGGTCCAAAATCACACCCAGGTTCGAGTCCCACAAGTCCCGCCGCGTTCCACCAGGGTTCCGGGGGTGCCTGGCATGTCCACAACTTACCCAGCAAAGGTGCACTGTGATTGGGAAGAAAAGTTGGGAAAGTGGGCAAAAGTCCCGAATTTGGTCCAAAATCACACCCAGGTTCGAGTCCCACAAGTCCCGCCGCGTTCCACCAGGGTTCCGGGGTGCCTACAATGTCCACAACGCACCCAGCAAAGGCGCACTGTGAGTGGGCAAGAAAAGTTGGGAAAGTGGGCAAAAGTCCCGAATTTGGTCCAAAATCACACCCAGGTTCGAGTCCCACAAGTCCCGCCGCGTTCCACCAGGGTTCCGGGGTGCCTACAATGTCCACAACGCACCCAGCAAAGGCGCACTGTGATTGGGAAGAAAAGTTGGGAAAGTGGGCAAAAGTCCCGAATTTGGTCCAAAATCACACCCAGGTTCGAGTCCCACAAGTCCCGCCGCGTTCCACCAGGGTTCCGGGGTGCCTACAATGTCCACAATTCACCCAGCAAAGGCGCACTGTGATTGGGAAGAAAAGTTGGGAAAGTGGGCAAAAGTCCCGAATTTGGTCCAAAATCACACCCAGGTTCGAGTCCCACAAGTCCCGCCGCGTTCCACCAGGGTTCCGGGGTGCCTACAATGTCCACGACGCACCCAGCAAAGGCGCACTGTGATTGGGAAGAAAAGTTGGGAAAGTGGGCAAAAGTCCCGAATTTGATCCAAAATTATGCCCGGGTTGGAGTACCACGAGTCCGGCCGCGTTCCACCGGTGTCCCGGGGGTGCCTGGCATGTCCACAACTTACCCAGCAAAGGCGCACTGTGATTGGGAAGAAAAGTTGGGAAAGTGGGCAAAAGTCCCGAATTTGATCCAAAATTATGCCCGGGTTGGAGTACCACGAGTCCGGCCGCGTTCCACCGGTGTCCCGGGGGTGCCTGGCATGTCCACAACGCACCCAGCAAAGGCGCACTGTGATTGGGAAGAAAAGTTGGGAAAGTGGGCAAAAGTCCCGAATTTGATCCAAAATTATGCCCGGGTTGGAGTACCACGAGTCCGGCCGCGTTCCACCGGTGTCCCGGGGGTGCCTGCCATGTCCACAACTTACCCAGCAAAGGCGCACTGTGATTGGGAAGAAAAGTTGGGAAAGTGGGCAAAAGTCCCGAATTTGATCCAAAATTATGCCCGGGTTGGAGTACCACGAGTCCGGCCGCGTTCCACCGGTGTCCCGGGGGTGCCTGCCATGTCCACAACTTACCCAGCAAAGGCGCACTGTGATTCAGAAGAAAAGTTGGGAAAGTGGGCAAAAGTCCCGAATTTGATCCAAAATTATGCCCGGGTTGGAGTACCACGAGTCCGGCCGCGTTCCACCGGTGTCCCGGGGGTGCCTGGCATGTCCACAACTTACCCAGCAAAGGCGCACTGTGATTGGGAAGAAAAGTTGGGAAAGTGGGCAAAAGTCCCGAATTTGATCCAAAATTATGCCCGGGTTGGAGTACCACGAGTCCGGCCGCGTTCCACCGGTGTCCCGGGGGTGCCTGCCATGTCCACAACTTACCCAGCAAAGGCGCACTGTGATTCAGAAGAAAAGTTGGGAAAGTGGGGAAAAAAAGGACCGGAAAATATCCAAAATTATGCCCGGGTTGGAGTACCACGAGTCCGGCCGCGTTCCACCGGTGTCCCGGGGGTGCCTGGCACGTCCACAACTTACCCAGCAAAGGCGCACTGTCAGTGGGGAAGACCAAACATGTCTCGGATTTTTTCCAAGTACCTTAACGAGAGAGGCTAAAAAGCACCTGTTTTTACCTTCTCTCGTTGTTGTACTTAGAAAAAAAACGAGAAAAAAAAAAATCTGGGTTTTTTTCTAAGTACCTTAACGAGAGAGGCTAAAAAAAACCATTTTTTACCTTCTCTCGTTGTTGTACTTAGAAAAAAAACGAGAAAAAAATTTTTCCCCATTCATTTCAATGGGAGTTCATTTTTTTTTTGGGATTTTTTCTAAGTACCTTAACGAGAGAGGCTTAATTTTTCACCTACTTTTTACCTTCTCTCGATTTTTCGTTTTTTACCTGGTCGACCAAAACACCTCCATCTCGTTACTATGTGCACCATGTCTGACAGGCTGAAATCACAGGGAACGCGTCCGAGTCAAAGTGAGCTATTTTCGGACACAAATATGGTGTTTTTCCCCTCTATCCTCTGGTTCTTTTTTCAAACTGATCTTCCAGCATCTGAGCGACAGGGGCTCATGCAGACACCTGTGTCCGCCCGAGGGGCGCCTTCCCGGACACATATATGGTGCTTCCCCCCTCTTTACCCCGGTCCTTTTTCAAACTGATCTTCCAGCATCTGAGCGACAGGGGCTCATGCAGACACCTGTGTCCGCCCGAGGGGCGCCTTCCCGGACACATATATGGTGCTTCCCCCCTCTTTACCCCGGTCCTTTTTCAAACTGATCTTCCAGCATCTGAGCGACAGGGGCTCATGCAGACACCTGTGTCCGCCCGAGGGGCGCCTTCCCGGACACATATATGGTGCTTCCCCCCTCTTTACCCCGGTCCTTTTTCAAACTGATCTTCCAGCATCTGAGCGACAGGGGCTCATGCAGACACCTGTGTCCGCCCGAGGGGCGCCTTCCCGGACACATATATGGTGCTTCCCCCCTCTTTACCCCGGTCCTTTTTCAAACTGATCTTCCAGCTTCTGAGCGACAGGGGCTCATGCAGACACCTGTGTCCGCCTAAGGGGCGCTGTTTCGGACACATTTTCAACTTTTCCCGCATGAATGAAATCCTGGAACTGATTCCACCCAGGTACTTAGGACTTCCAGGGCTTGAGCGACAGGGGCTCTGTCCGGAGCGTGTGTCCGCCTAGGGGGCGCTGTCCCGGACACATTTTCAACTTTTCCCGCATGGATGAAATCCTGGAACTGATTCCACCCAGGTACTTAGGGCTTCCAGGGCTTGAGCGACAGGGGCTCTGTCCGGAGCGTGTGTCCGCCTAGGGGGCGCTGTCTCGGACACATTTTCAACTTTTCCCGCATGGATGAAATCCTGGAACTGATTCCACCCAGGTACTTAGGGCTTCCAGGGCTTGAGCGACAGGGGCTCTGTCCGGAGCGTGTGTCCGCCTAGGTGGCGCTGTCTCGGACACATTTTCAACTTTTCCCGCATGAATGGAATCCTGGAACTGATTCCACCCAGGTACTTAGGGCTTCCAGGGCTTGAGCGACAGGGGCTCTGTCCGGAGCGTGTGTCCGCCTAGGTGGCGCTGTCTCGGACACATTTTCAACTTTTCCCGCATGAATGAAATCCTGGAACTGATTCCA
>NW_027316585.1:197500-212500 GCF_033978685.3 Nerophis lumbriciformis | reverse complement strand
AGGCCTCTATAGAAAAGTTTGGTTTTTTGTCTATGTGTCATCATTTTAGAGTACCAGGCCTCTATAGAAAAGTTTGGTTTTTTGTCTATGTGTCATCATTTTAGAGTACCAGGGCTCTATAGAAAAGTTTGGTAAATTTGACTAAGTGTCTAGGAGCATTTCCCTTTAAGAAGGCCGACGTGCTATGGTTCTCCACCTGGGTCTGGAACGCCAAATTAGTCCCTCTCCTAGCTGGAAGTCCAAAAAAAAAGGCGTGAATTTGACTAAGTGTCTAGGAGGATGTCCCCTTAAGAAGGCCGACGTGCCTTGGTTCTCTACCTGGGTACGGAACACCAAATTAGTCCCTCTCCTAGCTGGAAGTCCAAAAAAAAGGCGTGAATTTGACTAAGTGTCTAGGAGCATTTCCCTTTAAGAAGGCCGACGTGCTATGGTTCTCCACCTGGGTCAGGAAAGCAAAATTGTCCCTCTCCTCGCTGGAAGTCCAAAAAAAAGGCGTAAATTTGACTAAGTGCCTAGGAGGATGTCCCTTAAAGAAGGCCGACGTGCTATGGTTCTCCACCTGGGTCTGGAACGCCAAATTAGTCCCTCTCCTCGCTGGAAGTCCAAAAAAAAGGCGGAAATTTGACTAAGTGCCTAGGAGGATGTCCCTTTAAGAAGGCCGACGTGCTATGGTTCTCCACCTGGGTCAGGAAAGCAAAATTGTCCCTCTCCTCGCTGGAAGTCCAAAAAAAAGGCGTGAATTTGACTAAGTGCCTAGGAGCATTTCCCTTTAAGAAGGCCGACGTGCTATGGTTCTCCACCTGGGTCAGGAAAGCAAAATTGTCCCTCTCCTCGCTGGAAGTCCAAAAAAAAGGCGTGAATTTGACTAAGTGCCTAGGAGCATTTCCCTTTAAGAAGGCCGACGTGCTATGGTTCTCCACCTGGGTCAGGAAAGCAAAATTGTCCCTCTCCTCGCTGGAAGTCCAAAAAAAAGGCGTGAATTTGACTAAGTGCCTAGGAGCATTTCCCTTTAAGAAGGCCGACGTGCTATGGTTCTCCACCTGGGTCAGGAAAGCAAAATTGTCCCTCTCCTCGCTGGAAGTCCAAAAAAAAGGCGTGAATTTGACTAAGTGCCTAGGAGCATTTCCCTTTAAGAAGGCCGACGTGCTATGGTTCTCCACCCGGGTACGGAAAGCAAAATTAGTCCCTCTCCTCGCTGGAAGTCCAAAAAAAAGGCGTAAATTTGACTAAGTGCCTAGGAGGATGTCCCTTTAAGAAGGCTGACCTGCTATGGTTCTCCACCCGGGTGCGGAAAGCAAAATTAGTCCCTCTCCTCGCTGGAAGTCCAAAAAAAAGGCGGAAATTTGACTAAGTGCCTAGGAGGATGTCCCTTTAAGAAGGCTGACCTGCTATGGTTCTCCACCTGGGTCTGGAACGCCAAATTAGTCCCTCTCCTCGCTGGAAGTCCAAAAAAAAGGCGGAAATTTGACTAAGTGCCTAGGAGCATTTCCCTTTAAGAAGGCCGACGTGCTATGGTTCTCCACCTGGGTCAGGAAAGCAAAATTGTCCCTCTCCTCGCTGGAAGTCCAAAAAAAAGGCGTGAATTTGACTAAGTGCCTAGGAGCATTTCCCTTTAAGAAGGCCGACGTGCTATGGTTCTCCACCTGGGTCAGGAAAGCAAAATTGTCCCTCTCCTCGCTGGAAGTCCAAAAAAAAGGCGTGAATTTGACTAAGTGCCTAGGAGCATTTCCCTTTAAGAAGGCCGACGTGCTATGGTTCTCCACCTGGGTCAGGAAAGCAAAATTGTCCCTCTCCTCGCTGGAAGTCCAAAAAAAAGGCGTGAATTTGACTAAGTGCCTAGGAGCATTTCCCTTTAAGAAGGCCGACGTGCTATGGTTCTCCACCCGGGTGCGGAAAGCAAAATTAGTCCCTCTCCTCGCTGGAAGTCCAAAAAAAAGGCGGAAATTTGACTAAGTGCCTAGGAGGATGTCCCTTTAAGAAGGCTGACCTGCTATGGTTCTCCACCTGGGTCTGGAACGCCAAATTAGTCCCTCTCCTCGCTGGAAGTCCAAAAAAAAGGCGGAAATTTGACTAAGTGCCTAGGAGGATGTCCCTTTAAGAAGGCCGACGTGCTATGGTTCTCCACCTGGGTCAGGAAAGCAAAATTGTCCCTCTCCTCGCTGGAAGTCCAAAAAAAAGGCGTGAATTTGACTAAGTGCCTAGGAGCATTTCCCTTTAAGAAGGCCGACGTGCTATGGTTCTCCACCCGGGTACGGAAAGCAAAATTAGTCCCTCTCCTCGCTGGAAGTCCAAAAAAAAGGCGTGAATTTGACTAAGTGTCTAGGAGGATGTCCCTTTAAGAAGGCCGACGTCCCTTGGTTCTCCACCTGGGTACGGAACGCCAAATTAGTCCCTCTCCTCGCTGGAAGTAGTCAAAAAAAGGCGGAAATTTGACTAAGTGTCATTATTTTAGAGTACCAGGCCTCTATAGAAAAGTTTGGTTTTTTGTCTAAAAAAAGGCGTGAATTTGACTAAGTGCCTAGGAGGATGTCCCTTTAAGAAGGCCGACGTGCTATGGTTCTCCACCTGGGTCTGGAACGCCAAATTAGTCCCTCTCCTCGCTGGAAGTCCAAAAAAAAGGCGTGAATTTGACTAAGTGCCTAGGAGCATTTCCCTTTAAGAAGGCCGACGTGCTATGGTTCTCCACCTGGGTCAGGAAAGCAAAATTGTCCCTCTCCTCGCTGGAAGTCCAAAAAAAAGGCGTGAATTTGACTAAGTGCCTAGGAGCATTTCCCTTTAAGAAGGCCGACGTGCTATGGTTCTCCACCTGGGTCAGGAAAGCAAAATTGTCCCTCTCCTCGCTGGAAGTCCAAAAAAAAGGCGTAAATTTGACTAAGTGCCTAGGAGGATGTCCCTTAAAGAAGGCCGACGTGCTATGGTTCTCCACCTGGGTCTGGAACGCCAAATTAGTCCCTCTCCTCGCTGGAAGTCCAAAAAAAAAGGTGTAAATTTGACTAAGTGTCTAGGAGCATTTCCCTTTAAGAAGGCCGACCTGCTATGGTTCTCCACCTGGGTACAGAACGCAAATTAGTCCCTCTCCTCGCTGGAAGTCCAAAAAAAAGGCGGAAATTTGACTAAGTGCCATCATTTTAGAGTACCAGGCCTCTATAGAAAAGTTTGGTTTTTTGTCTATGTGTCATCATTTTAGAGTACCAGGGCTATATAGAAAAGTTTGGTAAATTTGACTAAGTGTCTAGGAGCATTTCCCTTTAAGAAGGCCGACCTGCTATGGTTCTCCACCTGGGTACATAACGCCAAATTAGTCCCTCTCCTCGCTGGAAGTCAAAAAAAAAGGCGTGAATTTGACTAAGTGCCTAGGAGGATGTCCCTTTAAGAAGGCCGACGTGCTATGGTTCTCCACCTGGGTCAGGAAAGCAAAATTGTCCCTCTCCTCGCTGGAAGTCCAAAAAAAAGGCGTGAATTTGACTAAGTGCCTAGGAGGATGTCCCTTTAAGAAGGCCGACGTGCTATGGTTCTTCACCTGGGTCAGGAAAGCAAAATTGTCCCTCTCCTCGCTGGAAGTCCAAAAAAAAGGTGTAAATTTGACTAAGTGTCTAGGAGCATGCGTGAATTTGACTAAGTGTCTAGGAGGATGTCCCCTTAAGAAGGCCGACGTGCCTTGGTTCTCTACCTGGGTACGGAACGCCAAATTAGTCCCTCTCCTCGCTGGAAGTCCAAAAAAAAGGCGTGAATTTGACTAAGTGCCTAGGAGGATGTCCCTTTAAGAAGGCCGACGTGCTATGGTTCTCCACCTGGGTCAGGAAAGCAAAATTGTCCCTCTCCTCGCTGGAAGTCCAAAAAAAAAAGGTGTAAATTTGACTAAGTGTCTAGGAGCATTTCCCTTTAAGAAGGCCGACCTGCTATGGTTCTCCACCTGGGTCAGGAACGCCAAATTGTCCCTCTCCTCGCTGGAAGTCCAAAAAAAAGGCGTGAATTTGACTAAGTGCCTAGGAGCATTTCCCTTTAAGAAGGCCGACGTGCTATGGTTCTCCACCCGGGTACGGAAAGCAAAATTAGTCCCTCTCCTCGCTG
This sequence comes from Nerophis lumbriciformis, assembly GCF_033978685.3. NCBI lineage: Eukaryota > Metazoa > Chordata > Actinopteri > Syngnathiformes > Syngnathidae > Nerophis > Nerophis lumbriciformis. Next base: position 208,429 of record NW_027316585.1, on the reverse strand, counting down.
GAAGTCCAAAAAAAAGGCGTAAATTTGACTAAGTGCCTAGGAGGATGTCCCTTTAAGAAGGCTGACCTGCTATGGTTCTCCACCCGGGTGCGGAAAGCAAAATTAGTCCCTCTCCTCGCTGGAAGTCCAAAAAAAAGGCGGAAATTTGACTAAGTGCCTAGGAGGATGTCCCTTTAAGAAGGCTGACCTGCTATGGTTCTCCACCCGGGTACGGAAAGCAAAATTAGTCCCTCTCCTCGCTGGAAGTCCAAAAAAAAGGCGGAAATTTGACTAAGTGCCTAGGAGGATGTCCCTTTAAGAAGGCTGACCTGCTATGGTTCTCCACCCGGGTACGGAAAGCAAAATTAGTCCCTCTCCTCGCTGGAAGTCCAAAAAAAAGGCGGAAATTTGACTAAGTGCCTAGGAGGATGTCCCTTTAAGAAGGCTGACCTGCTATGGTTCTCCACCCGGGTACGGAAAGCAAAATTAGTCCCTCTCCTCGCTGGAAGTCCAAAAAAAAGGCGTGAATTTGACTAAGTGCCTAGGAGCATTTCCCTTTAAGAAGGCCGACGTGCTATGGTTCTCCACCCGGGTCCGGAACTCAAAATTAGTCCCTCTCCTAGTTGGAAGTCATCAAAAAAAGGCGGAAATTTGACTAAGTGCCATCATTTTAGAGTACCAGGACTATAGCTGGGGAATTGGAGCCCTCTGGTGGACACTCGCTGCAAATGCACCCTGAATTAAACACATTATTTCCAGTTCTTTTGGTGTTCCCGGGGAATGAGAGGCCTTTTGTGGGCCAGAAAGAGTGGGGGACCCTTGGAGCCCCTATTTTCAGACAGTTTGGCTTATTTCGGTGACGCCGGGGCGTCCATCAGGTCTTCCCGGGGAATGAGAGGCCTTTTGTGGCCATATGTCAACAAAAGAGTGGGGAAATGGAGCCCTCCGGTGGACTCCCGCTGCAAATGCACCCCCCAAATTAAATACATTAATTCCAGGCCTTTTGGGGCCCTATATTCAGACGGTGTGTAGCCCTCCAGTGGACTCCCGCCTCCAATGCACCCCCCAAATTAAAGACATCACCCCCCAAATTAAAGGCATCATTTTCAGTTCTTTTGGGGCCCTATTTTCAGACAGTTTGGCGGATTTCCTTGACGCCGGGGAGTCCTACAGGTGTTCCCGGGGAATGAGAGGCCTTTTGTGGGCCAGAAAGAGTGGGGAACCCTTGGAGCCCCTATTTTCAGACAGTTTGGCTTATTTCGGTGACGCCGGGGCGTCCATCAGGTCTTCCCGGGGAATGAGAGGCCTTTTGTGGCCATATGTCAACAAAAGAGTGGGGAAATGGAGCCCTCCGGTGGACTCCCGCTGCAAATGCACCCCCCAAATTAAATACATTAATTCCAGGCCTTTTGGGGCCCTATATTCAGACGGTGTGGAGCCCTCCAGTGGACTCCCGCCTCCAATGCACCCCCCAAATTAAAGACATCACCCCCCAAATTAAAGGCATCATTTTCAGTTCTTTTGGGGCCCTATTTTCAGACAGTTTGGCGGATTTCCTTGACGCCGGGGAGTCCTACAGGTGTTCCCGGGGAATGAGAGGCCTTTTGTGGGCCAGAAAGAGTGGGGAACCCTTGGAGCCCCTATTTTCAGACAGTTTGGCTTATTTCGGTGACGCCGGGGCGTCCATCAGGTCTTCCCGGGGAATGAGAGGCCTTTTGTGGCCATATGTCAACAAAAGAGTGGGGAAATGGAGCCCTCCGGTGGACTCCCGCTGCAAATGCACCCCCCAAATTAAATACATTAATTCCAGGCCTTTTGGGGCCCTATATTCAGACGGTGTGGAGCCCTCCAGTGGACTCCCGCCTCCAATGCACCCCCATAATTACCGACATCACCCCCCAAATTAAACACATTATTTCCAGTTCTTTTGGGCCCCTATTTTCAGCCGGTTTGGCGTATTTCCTTGACGCCGGGGAGTCCTACAGGTGTTCCCGGGGAATGAGAGGCCTTTTGTGGGCCAGAAAGAGTGGGGAACCCTTGGAGCCCCTATTTTCAGACAGTTTGGCTTATTTCGGTGACGCCGGGGCGTCCATCAGGTCTTCCCGGGGAATGAGAGGCCTTTTGTGGCCATATGTCAACAAAAGAGTGGGGAAATGGAGCCCTCCGGTGGACTCCCGCTGCAAATGCACCCCCCAAATTAAATACATTAATTCCAGGCCTTTTGGGGCCCTATATTCAGACGGTGTGGAGCCCTCCAGTGGACTCCCGCCTCCAATGCACCCCCATAATTACCGACATCACCCCCCAAATTAAACACATTATTTCCAGTTCTTTTGGGCCCCTATTTTCAGCCGGTTTGGCGTATTTCCTTGACGCCGGGGAGTCCTACAGGTGTTCCCGGGGAATGAGAGGCCTTTTGTGGGCCAGAAAGAGTGGGGAACACTTGGAGCCCCTATTTTCAGACAGTTTGCCGTATTTCGGTGACGCCGGGGCGTCCGTCAGGTCTTCCCGGGGAATGTGAGGCCTTTCGTGGGCCATATTTTCAGACAGATTGGCCTGTTTCAGTGACGCCGAGGCGTCCATCAGGTCTTCCCGGGGAGTGTGAGGCCTTTTGGGGCCCTATTTTCAGACAGAAAAAAAAGAAAAGTAACCCTTACACTACAAAGGACAGCGGGGAAACGCCCCCCCAGCAAAGTCACAGGGGAAGTGGGGTAGACAAGTGGAGAGTGTCTGGGGAAAAGTCCACAAAATGATCAAAAATCACACACAGGTACGAGTGCCACAAGTCCCGCCGCGTCCCACCCGAGTCCGAGGTGCCCCCCACATGCCCAAAACGCACCCAGCAAAGGCGCACTGTGAGTGGGGAAGAAAAGTTGGAAAAGTGGGCAAAAGTCCCGAATTTGATCCAAAATTATACCCAGGTTCGAGTCCCACAAGTCCCGCCGCGTTCCACCAGGGTTCCAGGGTGCCTGACATGTCCACGACGCACCCAGCAAAGGCGCACTGTGATTGGGAAGAAAAGTTGGAAAAGTGGGCAAAAGTCCGGAAAATGACCAAAAACCACACCCAGGTTAGAGCCCCACACGTCCTGCAGTCGCACCCGAGTCCTGGGATGCCCAACATGTCCAAAAAAATCAAAAAAAGCCCAAAAAATCAAAAAAATCCCCGGGCCGTATCTTGGACGCCGGCGTACCGCGTTCGGCCCTCGTGCCGTAGTTTGGCGACCGATTGTAAAAATTTGCCGCGACCGGCTAGTTTTTTTCCTTGGAGTAAATAGAGAGTAGATCCAGCAGAAAATATGCACTATAAACAAAGAGAGGGAGTTTGGAGGGGGGCAAAAACGCCCTCTTGGAACTTTTGCAGCAGCACACATCAAACTAGCGGGGAGAAGGCATGCATACCAAAAGTCCACGAAATGATCAAAAATCACACCCAGGTTCGAGTCCCACAAGTCCCGCCGCGTTCCACCAGGGTTCCGGGGTGCCTACAATGTCCACGACGCACCCAGCAAAGGCATCACACCCAGGTTCGAGTCCCACAAGTCCCGCCGCGTTCCACCAGTGTCTCGGGGTGCCTACAATGTCCACGACGCACCCAGCAAAGGCGCACTGTGATTGGGAAGAAAAGTTGGGAAAGTGGGCAAAAGTCCCGAATTTGGTCCAAAATCACACCCAGGTTCGAGTCCCACAAGTCCCGCCGCGTTCCACCAGTGTCTCGGGGTGCCTACAATGTCCACAACTTACCCAGCAAAGGCGCACTGTGATTGGGAAGAAAAGTTGGGAAAGTGGGCAAAAGTCCCGAATTTGGTCCAAAATCACACCCAGGTTCGAGTCCCACAAGTCCCGCCGCGTTCCACCAGTGTCTCGGGGTGCCTACAATGTCCACAACGCACCCAGCAAAGGCGCACTGTGATTGGGAAGAAAAGTTGTGAAAGTGGGCAAAAGTCCCGAATTTGGTCCAAAATCACACCCAGGTTCGAGTCCCACAAGTCCCGCCGCGTTCCACCAGTGTCTCGGGGTGCCTACAATGTCCACAACGCACCCAGCAAAGGCGCACTGTGATTGGGAAGAAAAGTTGGGAAAGTGGGCAAAAGTCCCGAATTTGGTCCAAAATCACACCCAGGTTCGAGTCCCACAAGTCCCGCCGCGTTCCACCAGGGTTCCGGGGTGCCTACAATGTCCACAACGCACCCAGCAAAGGCGCACTGTGATTGGGAAGAAAAGTTGGGAAAGTGGGCAAAAGTCCCGAATTTGGTCCAAAATCACACCCAGGTTCGAGTCCCACAAGTCCCGCCGCGTTCCACCAGGGTTCCGGGGTGCCTACAATGTCCACGACGCACCCAGCAAAGGCGCACTGTGATTGGGAAGAAAAGTTGGGAAAGTGGGCAAAAGTCCCGAATTTGGTCCAAAATCACACCCAGGTTCGAGTCCCACAAGTCCCGCCGCGTTCCACCAGGGTTCCGGGGTGCCTACAATGTCCACGACGCACCCAGTAAAGGCGCACTGTGATTGGGAAGAAAAGTTGGGAAAGTGGGCAAAAGTCCCGAATTTGGTCCAAAATCACACCCAGGTTCGAGTCCCACAAGTCCCGCCGCGTTCCACCAGGGTTCCGGGGTGCCTACAATGTCCACGACGCACCCAGCAAAGGCGCACTGTGATTGGGAAGAAAAGTTGGGAAAGTGGGCAAAAGTCCCGAATTTGGTCCAAAATCACACCCAGGTTCGAGTCCCACAAGTCCCGCCGCGTTCCACCAGGGTTCCGGGGTGCCTACAATGTCCACGACGCACCCAGCAAAGGCGCACTGTGATTGGGAAGAAAAGTTGGGAAAGTGGGCAAAAGTCCCGAATTTGGTCCAAAATCACACCCAGGTTCGAGTCCCACAAGTCCCGCCGCGTTCCACCAGGGTTCCGGGGTGCCTACAATGTCCACGACGCACCCAGTAAAGGCGCACTGTGATTGGGAAGAAAAGTTGGGAAAGTGGGCAAAAGTCCCGAATTTGGTCCAAAATCACACCCAGGTTCGAGTCCCACAAGTCCCGCCGCGTTCCACCAGGGTTCCGGGGTGCCTACAATGTCCACGACGCACCCAGCAAAGGCGCACTGTGATTGGGAAGAAAAGTTGGGAAAGTGGGCAAAAGTCCCGAATTTGGTCCAAAATCACACCCAGGTTCGAGTCCCACAAGTCCCGCCGCGTTCCACCAGGGTTCCGGGGTGCCTACAATGTCCACGACGCACCCAGCAAAGGCGCACTGTGATTGGGAAGAAAAGTTGGGAAAGTGGGCAAAAGTCCCGAATTTGGTCCAAAGTCACACCCAGGTTCGAGTCCCACAAGTCCCGCCGCGTTCCACCAGGGTTCCGGGGTGCCTACAATGTCCACAACTTACCCAGCAAAGGCGCACTGTGATTGGGAAGAAAAGTTGGGAAAGTGGGCAAAAGTCCCGAATTTGGTCCAAAGTCACACCCAGGTTCGAGTCCCACAAGTCCCGCCGCGTTCCACCAGGGTTCCGGGGTGCCTACAATGTCCACGACTTACCCAGCAAAGGCGCACTGTGATTGGGAAGAAAAGTTGGGAAAGTGGGCAAAAGTCCCGAATTTGGTCCAAAATCACACCCAGGTTCGAGTCCCACAAGTCCCGCCGCGTTCCACCAGTGTCTCGGGGTGCCTACAATGTCCACAACGCACCCAGCAAAGGCGCACTGTGATTGGGAAGAAAAGTTGGGAAAGTGGGCAAAAGTCCCGAATTTGGTCCAAAATCACACCCAGGTTCGAGTCCCACAAGTCCCGCCGCGTTCCACCAGTGTCTCGGGGTGCCTACAATGTCCACAACGCACCCAGCAAAGGCGCACTGTGATTGGGAAGAAAAGTTGGGAAAGTGGGCAAAAGTCCCGAATTTGGTCCAAAATCACACCCAGGTTCGAGTCCCACAAGGCCCGCCGCGTTCCACCAGGGTTCCGGGGTGCCTACAATGTCCACGACTTACCCAGCAAAGGCGCACTGTGATTGGGAAGAAAAGTTGGGAAAGTGGGCAAAAGTCCCGAATTTGGTCCAAAATCACACCCAGGTTCGAGTCCCACAAGTCCCGCCGCGTTCCACCAGTGTCTCGGGGTGCCTACAATGTCCACAACTTACCCAGCAAAGGCGCACTGTGATTGGGAAGAAAAGTTGGGAAAGTGGGCAAAAGTCCCGAATTTGGTCCAAAATCACACCCAGGTTCGAGTCCCACAAGTCCCGCCGCGTTCCACCAGTGTCTCGGGGTGCCTACAATGTCCTCAACTTACCCAGCAAAGGCGCACTGTGAATGGGAAGAAAAGTTGGGAAAGTGGGCAAAAGTCCCGAATTTGGTCCAAAATCACACCCAGGTTCGAGTCCCACAAGTCCCGCCGCGTTCCACCAGGGTTCCGGGGGTGCCTGGCATGTCCACAACTTACCCAGCAAAGGTGCACTGTGATTGGGAAGAAAAGTTGGGAAAGTGGGCAAAAGTCCCGAATTTGGTCCAAAATCACACCCAGGTTCGAGTCCCACAAGTCCCGCCGCGTTCCACCAGTGTCTCGGGGTGCCTACAATGTCCTCAACTTACCCAGCAAAGGCGCACTGTGAATGGGAAGAAAAGTTGGGAAAGTGGGCAAAAGTCCCGAATTTGGTCCAAAATCACACCCAGGTTCGAGTCCCACAAGTCCCGCCGCGTTCCACCAGGGTTCCGGGGGTGCCTGGCATGTCCACAACTTACCCAGCAAAGGTGCACTGTGATTGGGAAGAAAAGTTGGGAAAGTGGGCAAAAGTCCCGAATTTGGTCCAAAATCACACCCAGGTTCGAGTCCCACAAGTCCCGCCGCGTTCCACCAGTGTCTCGGGGTGCCTACAATGTCCTCAACTTACCCAGCAAAGGCGCACTGTGAATGGGAAGAAAAGTTGGGAAAGTGGGCAAAAGTCCCGAATTTGGTCCAAAATCACACCCAGGTTCGAGTCCCACAAGTCCCGCCGCGTTCCACCAGGGTTCCGGGGGTGCCTGGCATGTCCACAACTTACCCAGCAAAGGTGCACTGTGATTGGGAAGAAAAGTTGGGAAAGTGGGCAAAAGTCCCGAATTTGGTCCAAAATCACACCCAGGTTCGAGTCCCACAAGTCCCGCCGCGTTCCACCAGGGTTCCGGGGTGCCTACAATGTCCACAACGCACCCAGCAAAGGCGCACTGTGAGTGGGCAAGAAAAGTTGGGAAAGTGGGCAAAAGTCCCGAATTTGGTCCAAAATCACACCCAGGTTCGAGTCCCACAAGTCCCGCCGCGTTCCACCAGGGTTCCGGGGTGCCTACAATGTCCACAACGCACCCAGCAAAGGCGCACTGTGATTGGGAAGAAAAGTTGGGAAAGTGGGCAAAAGTCCCGAATTTGGTCCAAAATCACACCCAGGTTCGAGTCCCACAAGTCCCGCCGCGTTCCACCAGGGTTCCGGGGTGCCTACAATGTCCACAATTCACCCAGCAAAGGCGCACTGTGATTGGGAAGAAAAGTTGGGAAAGTGGGCAAAAGTCCCGAATTTGGTCCAAAATCACACCCAGGTTCGAGTCCCACAAGTCCCGCCGCGTTCCACCAGGGTTCCGGGGTGCCTGACATGTCCACGACGCACCCAGCAAAGGCGCACTGTGATTGGGAAGAAAAGTTGGGAAAGTGGGCAAAAGTCCCGAATTTGGTCCAAAATCACACCCAGGTTCGAGTCCCACAAGTCCCGCCGCGTTCCACCAGTGTCTCGGGGTGCCTACAATGTCCACAACTTACCCAGCAAAGGCGCACTGTGATTGGGAAGAAAAGTTGGGAAAGTGGGCAAAAGTCCCGAATTTGGTCCAAAATCACACCCAGGTTCGAGTCCCACAAGTCCCGCCGCGTTCCACCAGGGTTCCGGGGTGCCTACAATGTCCACGACGCACCCAGCAAAGGCGCACTGTGATTGGGAAGAAAAGTTGGGAAAGTGGGCAAAAGTCCCGAATTTGATCCAAAATTATGCCCGGGTTGGAGTACCACGAGTCCGGCCGCGTTCCACCGGTGTCCCGGGGGTGCCTGGCATGTCCACAACTTACCCAGCAAAGGCGCACTGTGATTGGGAAGAAAAGTTGGGAAAGTGGGCAAAAGTCCCGAATTTGATCCAAAATTATGCCCGGGTTGGAGTACCACGAGTCCGGCCGCGTTCCACCGGTGTCCCGGGGGTGCCTGGCATGTCCACAACGCACCCAGCAAAGGCGCACTGTGATTGGGAAGAAAAGTTGGGAAAGTGGGCAAAAGTCCCGAATTTGATCCAAAATTATGCCCGGGTTGGAGTACCACGAGTCCGGCCGCGTTCCACCGGTGTCCCGGGGGTGCCTGCCATGTCCACAACTTACCCAGCAAAGGCGCACTGTGATTGGGAAGAAAAGTTGGGAAAGTGGGCAAAAGTCCCGAATTTGATCCAAAATTATGCCCGGGTTGGAGTACCACGAGTCCGGCCGCGTTCCACCGGTGTCCCGGGGGTGCCTGCCATGTCCACAACTTACCCAGCAAAGGCGCACTGTGATTCAGAAGAAAAGTTGGGAAAGTGGGCAAAAGTCCCGAATTTGATCCAAAATTATGCCCGGGTTGGAGTACCACGAGTCCGGCCGCGTTCCACCGGTGTCCCGGGGGTGCCTGGCATGTCCACAACTTACCCAGCAAAGGCGCACTGTGATTGGGAAGAAAAGTTGGGAAAGTGGGCAAAAGTCCCGAATTTGATCCAAAATTATGCCCGGGTTGGAGTACCACGAGTCCGGCCGCGTTCCACCGGTGTCCCGGGGGTGCCTGCCATGTCCACAACTTACCCAGCAAAGGCGCACTGTGATTCAGAAGAAAAGTTGGGAAAGTGGGGAAAAAAAGGACCGGAAAATATCCAAAATTATGCCCGGGTTGGAGTACCACGAGTCCGGCCGCGTTCCACCGGTGTCCCGGGGGTGCCTGGCACGTCCACAACTTACCCAGCAAAGGCGCACTGTCAGTGGGGAAGACCAAACATGTCTCGGATTTTTTCCAAGTACCTTAACGAGAGAGGCTAAAAAGCACCTGTTTTTACCTTCTCTCGTTGTTGTACTTAGAAAAAAAACGAGAAAAAAAAAAATCTGGGTTTTTTTCTAAGTACCTTAACGAGAGAGGCTAAAAAAAACCATTTTTTACCTTCTCTCGTTGTTGTACTTAGAAAAAAAACGAGAAAAAAATTTTTCCCCATTCATTTCAATGGGAGTTCATTTTTTTTTTGGGATTTTTTCTAAGTACCTTAACGAGAGAGGCTTAATTTTTCACCTACTTTTTACCTTCTCTCGATTTTTCGTTTTTTACCTGGTCGACCAAAACACCTCCATCTCGTTACTATGTGCACCATGTCTGACAGGCTGAAATCACAGGGAACGCGTCCGAGTCAAAGTGAGCTATTTTCGGACACAAATATGGTGTTTTTCCCCTCTATCCTCTGGTTCTTTTTTCAAACTGATCTTCCAGCATCTGAGCGACAGGGGCTCATGCAGACACCTGTGTCCGCCCGAGGGGCGCCTTCCCGGACACATATATGGTGCTTCCCCCCTCTTTACCCCGGTCCTTTTTCAAACTGATCTTCCAGCATCTGAGCGACAGGGGCTCATGCAGACACCTGTGTCCGCCCGAGGGGCGCCTTCCCGGACACATATATGGTGCTTCCCCCCTCTTTACCCCGGTCCTTTTTCAAACTGATCTTCCAGCATCTGAGCGACAGGGGCTCATGCAGACACCTGTGTCCGCCCGAGGGGCGCCTTCCCGGACACATATATGGTGCTTCCCCCCTCTTTACCCCGGTCCTTTTTCAAACTGATCTTCCAGCATCTGAGCGACAGGGGCTCATGCAGACACCTGTGTCCGCCCGAGGGGCGCCTTCCCGGACACATATATGGTGCTTCCCCCCTCTTTACCCCGGTCCTTTTTCAAACTGATCTTCCAGCTTCTGAGCGACAGGGGCTCATGCAGACACCTGTGTCCGCCTAAGGGGCGCTGTTTCGGACACATTTTCAACTTTTCCCGCATGAATGAAATCCTGGAACTGATTCCACCCAGGTACTTAGGACTTCCAGGGCTTGAGCGACAGGGGCTCTGTCCGGAGCGTGTGTCCGCCTAGGGGGCGCTGTCCCGGACACATTTTCAACTTTTCCCGCATGGATGAAATCCTGGAACTGATTCCACCCAGGTACTTAGGGCTTCCAGGGCTTGAGCGACAGGGGCTCTGTCCGGAGCGTGTGTCCGCCTAGGGGGCGCTGTCTCGGACACATTTTCAACTTTTCCCGCATGGATGAAATCCTGGAACTGATTCCACCCAGGTACTTAGGGCTTCCAGGGCTTGAGCGACAGGGGCTCTGTCCGGAGCGTGTGTCCGCCTAGGTGGCGCTGTCTCGGACACATTTTCAACTTTTCCCGCATGAATGGAATCCTGGAACTGATTCCACCCAGGTACTTAGGGCTTCCAGGGCTTGAGCGACAGGGGCTCTGTCCGGAGCGTGTGTCCGCCTAGGTGGCGCTGTCTCGGACACATTTTCAACTTTTCCCGCATGAATGAAATCCTGGAACTGATTCCACCCAGGTACTTAGGGCTTCCAGGGCTTGAGCGACAGGGGCTCTGTCCGGAGCGTGTGTCCGCCTAGGGGGCGCTGTCTCGGACACATTTTCAACTTTTCCCGCATGGATGAAATCCTGGAACTGATTCCACCCAGGTACTTAGGACTTCCAGGGCTTGAGCGACAGGGGCTCTGTCCGGAGCGTGTGTCCGCCTAGGGGGCGCTGTCCCGGACACATTTTCAACTTTTCCCGCATGAATGAAATCCTGGAACTGATTCCACCCAGGTACTTAGGGCTTCCAGGGCTCGAGCGACAGGGGCTCTGTCCGGAGCGTGTGTCCGCCTAGGGGGCGCCGTCTCGGACACATTTTCAACTTTTCCC
>NW_027316585.1:167500-187500 GCF_033978685.3 Nerophis lumbriciformis | reverse complement strand
CCAAAAAAAAGGCGTGAATTTGACTAAGTGTCTAGGAGCATTTCCCTTTAAGAAGGCCGACGTGCTATGGTTCTCCACCTGGGTCAGGAAAGCAAAATTGTCCCTCTCCTCGCTGGAAGTCCAAAAAAAAGGCGTAAATTTGACTAAGTGCCTAGGAGGATGTCCCTTAAAGAAGGCCGACGTGCTATGGTTCTCCACCTGGGTCTGGAACGCCAAATTAGTCCCTCTCCTCGCTGGAAGTCCAAAAAAAAGGCGGAAATTTGACTAAGTGCCTAGGAGGATGTCCCTTTAAGAAGGCCGACGTGCTATGGTTCTCCACCCGGGTCCGGAACTCAAAATTAGTCCCTCTCCTAGTTGGAAGTCATCAAAAAAAGGCGGAAATTTGACTAAGTGCCATCATTTTAGAGTACCAGGACTATAGTGGGGGAATTGGAGCCCTCTGGTGGACACTCGCTGCAAATGCACCCTGAATTAAAGACATTATTTCCAGTTCTTTTGGGGCCCTATTTTCAGGCGTAAATTTGACTAAGTGTCTAGGGGCATGTCCCTTTAAGAAGGCCGACCTGCTATGGTTCTCCACCTGGGTCTGGAACGCCAAATTAGTCCCTCTCCTCGCTGGAAGTCCAAAAAAAAGGCGTGAATTTGACTAAGTGCCTAGGAGCATTTCCCTTTAAGAAGGCCGACGTGCTATGGTTCTCCACCTGGGTCAGGAAAGCAAAATTGTCCCTCTCCTCGCTGGAAGTCCAAAAAAAAGGCGTGAATTTGACTAAGTGCCTAGGAGCATTTCCCTTTAAGAAGGCCGACGTGCTATGGTTCTCCACCTGGGTCAGGAAAGCAAAATTGTCCCCCTCCTCGCTGGAAGTCCAAAAAAAAGGCGTGAATTTGACTAAGTGCCTAGGAGCATTTCCCTTTAAGAAGGCCGACGTGCTATGGTTCTCCACCTGGGTCAGGAAAGCAAAATTGTCCCTCTCCTCGCTGGAAGTCCAAAAAAAAGGCGTGAATTTGACTAAGTGCCTAGGAGCATTTCCCTTTAAGAAGGCCGACGTGCTATGGTTCTCCACCTGGGTCAGGAAAGCAAAATTGTCCCTCTCCTCGCTGGAAGTCCAAAAAAAAGGCGTGAATTTGACTAAGTGCCTAGGAGGATGTCCCTTTAAGAAGGCCGACGTGCTATGGTTCTCCACCTGGGTCAGGAAAGCAAAATTGTCCCTCTCCTCGCTGGAAGTCCAAAAAAAAGGCGTAAATTTGACTAAGTGCCTAGGAGGATGTCCCTTAAAGAAGGCCGACGTGCTATGGTTCTCCACCTGGGTCTGGAACGCCAAATTAGTCCCTCTCCTCGCTGGAAGTCCAAAAAAAAGGCGGAAATTTGACTAAGTGCCTAGGAGGATGTCCCTTTAAGAAGGCCGACGTGCTATGGTTCTCCACCCGGGTCCGGAACTCAAAATTAGTCCCTCTCCTAGTTGGAAGTCATCAAAAAAAGGCGGAAATTTGACTAAGTGCCATCATTTTAGAGTACCAGGACTATAGTGGGGGAATTGGAGCCCTCTGGTGGACACTCGCTGCAAATGCACCCTGAATTAAAGACATTATTTCCAGTTCTTTTGGGGCCCTATTTTCAGGCGTAAATTTGACTAAGTGTCTAGGGGCATGTCCCTTTAAGAAGGCCGACCTGCTATGGTTCTCCACCTGGGTCTGGAACGCCAAATTAGTCCCTCTCCTCGCTGGAAGTCCAAAAAAAAGGCGTGAATTTGACTAAGTGCCTAGGAGGATGTCCCTTTAAGAAGGCCGACGTGCTATGGTTCTCCACCTGGGTCAGGAAAGCAAAATTGTCCCTCTCCTCGCTGGAAGTCCAAAAAAAAGGCGTGAATTTGACTAAGTGCCTAGGAGCATTTCCCTTTAAGAAGGCCGACGTGCTATGGTTCTCCACCTGGGTCAGGAAAGCAAAATTGTCCCTCTCCTCGCTGGAAGTCCAAAAAAAAGGCGTGAATTTGACTAAGTGCCTAGGAGCATTTCCCTTTAAGAAGGCCGACGTGCTATGGTTCTCCACCTGGGTCAGGAAAGCAAAATTGTCCCTCTCCTCGCTGGAAGTCCAAAAAAAAGGCGTGAATTTGACTAAGTGCCTAGGAGCATTTCCCTTTAAGAAGGCCGACGTGCTATGGTTCTCCACCTGGGTCAGGAAAGCAAAATTGTCCCTCTCCTCGCTGGAAGTCCAAAAAAAAGGCGTAAATTTGACTAAGTGCCTAGGAGGATGTCCCTTAAAGAAGGCCGACGTGATATGGTTCTCCACCTGGGTCAGGAAAGCAAAATTGTCCCTCTCCTCGCTGGAAGTCCAAAAAAAAGGCGTGAATTTGACTAAGTGCCTAGGAGCATTTCCCTTTAAGAAGGCCGACGTGCTATGGTTCTCCACCTGGGTCTGGAACGCCAAATTAGTCCCTCTCCTCGCTGGAAGTCCAAAAAAAAGGCGTGAATTTGACTAAGTGCCTAGGAGGATGTCCCTTTAAGAAGGCCGACGTGCTATGGTCCTCCACCTGGGTCAGGAACGCAAAATTGTCCCTCTCCTCGCTGGAAGTCCAAAAAAAAGGCGTGAATTTGACTAAGTGCCTAGGAGGATGTCCCTTTAAGAAGGCCGACGTGCTATGGTTCTCCACCTGGGTACGGAGCGCCAAATTAGTCCCTCTCCTCGCTGGAAGTCCAAAAAAAAGGCGTGAATTTGACTAAGTGCCTAGGAGGATGTCCCTTTAAGAAGGCCGACGTGCTATGGTTCTCCACCTGGGTCAGGAAAGCAAAATTGTCCCTCTCCTCGCTGGAAGTCCAAAAAAAAGGCGTAAATTTGACTAAGTGCCTAGGAGGATGTCCCTTAAAGAAGGCCGACGTGCTATGGTTCTCCACCTGGGTCTGGAACGCCAAATTAGTCCCTCTCCTCGCTGGAAGTCCAAAAAAAAGGCGGAAATTTGACTAAGTGCCTAGGAGGATGTCCCTTTAAGAAGGCCGACGTGCTATGGTTCTCCACCTGGGTCAGGAAAGCAAAATTGTCCCTCTCCTCGCTGGAAGTCCAAAAAAAAGGCGTGAATTTGACTAAGTGCCTAGGAGCATTTCCCTTTAAGAAGGCCGACGTGCTATGGTTCTCCACCTGGGTCTGGAACGCCAAATTAGTCCCTCTCCTCGCTGGAAGTCCAAAAAAAAGGCGTGAATTTGACTAAGTGCCTAGGAGGATGTCCCTTTAAGAAGGCCGACGTGCTATGGTCCTCCACCTGGGTCAGGAACGCAAAATTGTCCCTCTCCTCGCTGGAAGTCCAAAAAAAAGGCGTGAATTTGACTAAGTGCCTAGGAGGATGTCCCTTTAAGAAGGCCGACGTGCTATGGTTCTCCACCTGGGTACGGAGCGCCAAATTAGTCCCTCTCCTCGCTGGAAGTCCAAAAAAAAGGCGTGAATTTGACTAAGTGCCTAGGAGGATGTCCCTTTAAGAAGGCCGACGTGCTATGGTTCTCCACCTGGGTCAGGAAAGCAAAATTGTCCCTCTCCTCGCTGGAAGTCCAAAAAAAAGGCGTAAATTTGACTAAGTGCCTAGGAGGATGTCCCTTAAAGAAGGCCGACGTGCTATGGTTCTCCACCTGGGTCTGGAACGCCAAATTAGTCCCTCTCCTCGCTGGAAGTCCAAAAAAAAGGCGGAAATTTGACTAAGTGCCTAGGAGGATGTCCCTTTAAGAAGGCCGACGTGCTATGGTTCTCCACCTGGGTCAGGAAAGCAAAATTGTCCCTCTCCTCGCTGGAAGTCCAAAAAAAAGGCGTAAATTTGACTAAGTGCCTAGGAGGATGTCCCTTAAAGAAGGCCGACGTGCTATGGTTCTCCACCTGGGTCTGGAACGCCAAATTAGTCCCTCTCCTCGCTGGAAGTCCAAAAAAAAGGCGGAAATTTGACTAAGTGCCTAGGAGGATGTCCCTTTAAGAAGGCCGACGTGCTATGGTTCTCCACCCGGGTCCGGAACTCAAAATTAGTCCCTCTCCTAGTTGGAAGTCATCAAAAAAAGGCGGAAATTTGACTAAGTGCCATCATTTTAGAGTACCAGGACTATAGTGGGGGAATTGGAGCCCTCTGGTGGACACTCGCTGCAAATGCACCCTGAATTAAAGACATTATTTCCAGTTCTTTTGGGGCCCTATTTTCAGGCGTAAATTTGACTAAGTGTCTAGGGGCATGTCCCTTTAAGAAGGCCGACCTGCTATGGTTCTCCACCTGGGTCTGGAACGCCAAATTAGTCCCTCTCCTCGCTGGAAGTCCAAAAAAAAGGCGTGAATTTGACTAAGTGCCTAGGAGCATTTCCCTTTAAGAAGGCCGACGTGCTATGGTTCTCCACCTGGGTCAGGAAAGCAAAATTGTCCCTCTCCTCGCTGGAAGTCCAAAAAAAAGGCGTGAATTTGACTAAGTGCCTAGGAGCATTTCCCTTTAAGAAGGCCGACGTGCTATGGTTCTCCACCTGGGTCAGGAAAGCAAAATTGTCCCTCTCCTCGCTGGAAGTCCAAAAAAAAGGCGTGAATTTGACTAAGTGCCTAGGAGCATTTCCCTTTAAGAAGGCCGACGTGCTATGGTTCTCCACCTGGGTCAGGAAAGCAAAATTGTCCCTCTCCTCGCTGGAAGTCCAAAAAAAAGGCGTGAATTTGACTAAGTGCCTAGGAGCATTTCCCTTTAAGAAGGCCGACGTGCTATGGTTCTCCACCTGGGTCAGGAAAGCAAAATTGTCCCTCTCCTCGCTGGAAGTCCAAAAAAAAGGCGTGAATTTGACTAAGTGCCTAGGAGCATTTCCCTTTAAGAAGGCCGACGTGCTATGGTTCTCCACCTGGGTCAGGAAAGCAAAATTGTCCCTCTCCTCGCTGGAAGTCCAAAAAAAAGGCGTAAATTTGACTAAGTGCCTAGGAGGATGTCCCTTAAAGAAGGCCGACGTGCTATGGTTCTCCACCTGGGTCTGGAACGCCAAATTAGTCCCTCTCCTCGCTGGAAGTCCAAAAAAAAGGCGGAAATTTGACTAAGTGCCTAGGAGGATGTCCCTTTAAGAAGGCCGACGTGCTATGGTTCTCCACCCGGGTCCGGAACTCAAAATTAGTCCCTCTCCTAGTTGGAAGTCATCAAAAAAAGGCGGAAATTTGACTAAGTGCCATCATTTTAGAGTACCAGGACTATAGTGGGGGAATTGGAGCCCTCTGGTGGACACTCGCTGCAAATGCACCCTGAATTAAAGACATTATTTCCAGTTCTTTTGGGGCCCTATTTTCAGGCGTAAATTTGACTAAGTGTCTAGGGGCATGTCCCTTTAAGAAGGCCGACCTGCTATGGTTCTCCACCTGGGTCTGGAACGCCAAATTAGTCCCTCTCCTCGCTGGAAGTCCAAAAAAAAAGGCGGAAATTTGACTAAGTGTCTAGGAGCATTTCCCTTTAAGAAGGCCGACCTGCTATGGTTCTCCACCTGGGTCAGGAACGCAAAATTAGTCCCTCTCCTCGCTGGAAGTCCAAAAAAAAGGTGTAAATTTGACTAAGTGCCTAGGAGGATGTCCCTTTAAGAAGGCCGACCTGCTATGGTTCTCCACCTGGGTCAGGAAAGCAAAATTAGTCCCTCTCCTCGCTGGAAGTCCAAAAAAAAAGGCGTAAATTTGACTAAGTGCCTAGGAGGATGTCCCTTTAAGAAGGCCGACCTGCTATGGTTCTCCACCTGGGTCAGGAACGCAAAATTAGTCCCTCTCCTCGCTGGAAGTCCAAAAAAAAGGCGGAAATTTGACTAAGTGCCTAGGAGGATGTCCCTTTATGAGGCCGACGTGCTATGGTTCTCCACCTGGGTCAGGAAAGCAAAATTGTCCCTCTCCTCGCTGGAAGTCCAAAAAAAAGGCGGAAATTTGACTAAGTGCCATCATTTTAGAGTACCAGGCCTCTATAGAAAAGTTTGGTTTTTTGTCTATGTGTCATCATTTTAGAGTACCAGGGCTCTATAGAAAAGT
This sequence comes from Nerophis lumbriciformis, assembly GCF_033978685.3. Classification (NCBI taxonomy): domain Eukaryota; kingdom Metazoa; phylum Chordata; class Actinopteri; order Syngnathiformes; family Syngnathidae; genus Nerophis; species Nerophis lumbriciformis. The sequence goes on along the minus strand of NW_027316585.1, from coordinate 181,517 downwards.
TTGGTAAATTTGACTAAGTGTCTAGGAGCATTTCCCTTTAAGAAGGCCGACGTGCTATGGTTCTCCACCTGGGTCAGGAAAGCAAAATTGTCCCTCTCCTCGCTGGAAGTCCAAAAAAAAGGCGTGAATTTGACTAAGTGCCTAGGAGCATTTCCCTTTAAGAAGGCCGACGTGCTATGGTTCTCCACCTGGGTCAGGAAAGCAAAATTGTCCCTCTCCTCGCTGGAAGTCCAAAAAAAAGGCGTGAATTTGACTAAGTGCCTAGGAGGATGTCCCTTAAAGAAGGCCGACGTGCTATGGTTCTCCACCTGGGTCTGGAACGCCAAATTAGTCCCTCTCCTCGCTGGAAGTCCAAAAAAAAGGCGGAAATTTGACTAAGTGCCTAGGAGGATGTCCCTTTAAGAAGGCCGACGTGCTATGGTTCTCCACCCGGGTCCGGAACTCAAAATTAGTCCCTCTCCTAGTTGGAAGTCATCAAAAAAAGGCGGAAATTTGACTAAGTGCCATCATTTTAGAGTACCAGGACTATAGTGGGGGAATTGGAGCCCTCTGGTGGACACTCGCTGCAAATGCACCCTGAATTAAAGACATTATTTCCAGTTCTTTTGGGGCCCTATTTTCAGGCGTAAATTTGACTAAGTGTCTAGGGGCATGTCCCTTTAAGAAGGCCGACCTGCTATGGTTCTCCACCTGGGTCTGGAACGCCAAATTAGTCCCTCTCCTCGCTGGAAGTCCAAAAAAAAGGCGTGAATTTGACTAAGTGCCTAGGAGCATTTCCCTTTAAGAAGGCCGACGTGCTATGGTTCTCCACCTGGGTCAGGAAAGCAAAATTGTCCCTCTCCTCGCTGGAAGTCCAAAAAAAAGGCGTGAATTTGACTAAGTGCCTAGGAGCATTTCCCTTTAAGAAGGCCGACGTGCTATGGTTCTCCACCTGGGTCAGGAAAGCAAAATTGTCCCTCTCCTCGCTGGAAGTCCAAAAAAAAGGCGTGAATTTGACTAAGTGCCTAGGAGCATTTCCCTTTAAGAAGGCCGACGTGCTATGGTTCTCCACCTGGGTCAGGAAAGCAAAATTGTCCCTCTCCTCGCTGGAAGTCCAAAAAAAAGGCGTGAATTTGACTAAGTGCCTAGGAGCATTTCCCTTTAAGAAGGCCGACGTGCTATGGTTCTCCACCTGGGTCAGGAAAGCAAAATTGTCCCTCTCCTCGCTGGAAGTCCAAAAAAAAGGCGTAAATTTGACTAAGTGCCTAGGAGGATGTCCCTTAAAGAAGGCCGACGTGCTATGGTTCTCCACCTGGGTCTGGAACGCCAAATTAGTCCCTCTCCTCGCTGGAAGTCCAAAAAAAAGGCGGAAATTTGACTAAGTGCCTAGGAGGATGTCCCTTTAAGAAGGCCGACGTGCTATGGTTCTCCACCCGGGTCCGGAACTCAAAATTAGTCCCTCTCCTAGTTGGAAGTCATCAAAAAAAGGCGGAAATTTGACTAAGTGCCATCATTTTAGAGTACCAGGACTATAGTGGGGGAATTGGAGCCCTCTGGTGGACACTCGCTGCAAATGCACCCTGAATTAAAGACATTATTTCCAGTTCTTTTGGGGCCCTATTTTCAGGCGTAAATTTGACTAAGTGTCTAGGGGCATGTCCCTTTAAGAAGGCCGACCTGCTATGGTTCTCCACCTGGGTCTGGAACGCCAAATTAGTCCCTCTCCTCGCTGGAAGTCCAAAAAAAAAGGCGGAAATTTGACTAAGTGTCTAGGAGCATTTCCCTTTAAGAAGGCCGACCTGCTATGGTTCTCCACCTGGGTCAGGAACGCAAAATTAGTCCCTCTCCTCGCTGGAAGTCCAAAAAAAAGGTGTAAATTTGACTAAGTGCCTAGGAGGATGTCCCTTTAAGAAGGCCGACCTGCTATGGTTCTCCACCTGGGTCAGGAAAGCAAAATTAGTCCCTCTCCTCGCTGGAAGTCCAAAAAAAAAGGCGTAAATTTGACTAAGTGCCTAGGAGGATGTCCCTTTAAGAAGGCCGACCTGCTATGGTTCTCCACCTGGGTCAGGAACGCAAAATTAGTCCCTCTCCTCGCTGGAAGTCCAAAAAAAAGGCGGAAATTTGACTAAGTGCCTAGGAGGATGTCCCTTTATGAGGCCGACGTGCTATGGTTCTCCACCTGGGTCAGGAAAGCAAAATTGTCCCTCTCCTCGCTGGAAGTCCAAAAAAAAGGCGGAAATTTGACTAAGTGCCATCATTTTAGAGTACCAGGCCTCTATAGAAAAGTTTGGTTTTTTGTCTATGTGTCATCATTTTAGAGTACCAGGGCTCTATAGAAAAGTTTGGTAAATTTGACTAAGTGTCTAGGAGCATTTCCCTTTAAGAAGGCCGACGTGCTATGGTTCTCCACCTGGGTCAGGAAAGCAAAATTGTCCCTCTCCTCGCTGGAAGTCCAAAAAAAAGGCGTGAATTTGACTAAGTGCCTAGGAGCATTTCCCTTTAAGAAGGCCGACGTGCTATGGTTCTCCACCTGGGTCAGGAAAGCAAAATTGTCCCTCTCCTCGCTGGAAGTCCAAAAAAAAGGCGTGAATTTGACTAAGTGCCTAGGAGGATGTCCCTTAAAGAAGGCCGACGTGCTATGGTTCTCCACCTGGGTCTGGAACGCCAAATTAGTCCCTCTCCTCGCTGGAAGTCCAAAAAAAAGGCGGAAATTTGACTAAGTGCCTAGGAGGATGTCCCTTTAAGAAGGCCGACGTGCTATGGTTCTCCACCCGGGTCCGGAACTCAAAATTAGTCCCTCTCCTAGTTGGAAGTCATCAAAAAAAGGCGGAAATTTGACTAAGTGCCATCATTTTAGAGTACCAGGACTATAGTGGGGGAATTGGAGCCCTCTGGTGGACACTCGCTGCAAATGCACCCTGAATTAAAGACATTATTTCCAGTTCTTTTGGGGCCCTATTTTCAGGCGTAAATTTGACTAAGTGTCTAGGGGCATGTCCCTTTAAGAAGGCCGACCTGCTATGGTTCTCCACCTGGGTCTGGAACGCCAAATTAGTCCCTCTCCTCGCTGGAAGTCCAAAAAAAAGGCGTGAATTTGACTAAGTGCCTAGGAGCATTTCCCTTTAAGAAGGCCGACGTGCTATGGTTCTCCACCTGGGTCAGGAAAGCAAAATTGTCCCTCTCCTCGCTGGAAGTCCAAAAAAAAGGCGTGAATTTGACTAAGTGCCTAGGAGCATTTCCCTTTAAGAAGGCCGACGTGCTATGGTTCTCCACCTGGGTCAGGAAAGCAAAATTGTCCCTCTCCTCGCTGGAAGTCCAAAAAAAAGGCGTGAATTTGACTAAGTGTCTAGGAGGATGTCCCCTTAAGAAGGCCGACGTCCCTTGGTTCTCCACCTGGGTACAGAACGCCAAATTAGTCCCTCTCCTCGCTGGAAGTCCAAAAAAAAGGCGTGAATTTGACTAAGTGCCTAGGAGGATGTCCCTTTAAGAAGGCCGACGTGCTATGGTTCTCCACCTGGGTCAGGAAAGCAAAATTGTCCCTCTCCTCGCTGGAAGTCCAAAAAAAAGGCGTGAATTTGACTAAGTGCCTAGGAGGATGTCCCTTTAAGAAGGCCGACGTGCTATGGTTCTCCACCTGGGTCTGGAACGCCAAATTAGTCCCTCTCCTCGCTGGAAGTCCAAAAAAAAGGCGTGAATTTGACTAAGTGCCTAGGAGGATGTCCCTTTAAGAAGGCCGACGTGCTATGGTTCTCCACCTGGGTCAGGAAAGCAAAATTGTCCCTCTCCTCGCTGGAAGTCCAAAAAAAAGGCGTGAATTTGACTAAGTGCCTAGGAGCATTTCCCTTTAAGAAGGCCGACGTGCTATGGTTCTCCACCCGGGTACGGAAAGCAAAATTAGTCCCTCTCCTCGCTGGAAGTCCAAAAAAAAGGCGTAAATTTGACTAAGTGCCTAGGAGGATGTCCCTTAAAGAAGGCCGACGTGCTATGGTTCTCCACCTGGGTCTGGAACGCCAAATTAGTCCCTCTCCTCGCTGGAAGTCCAAAAAAAAAGGCGGAAATTTGACTAAGTGTCTAGGAGCATTTCCCTTTAAGAAGGCCGACCTGCTATGGTTCTCCACCTGGGTACGGAACGCCAAATTAGTCCCTCTCCTAGCTGGAAGTCCAAAAAAAAGGCGTGAATTTGACTAAGTGTCTAGGAGCATTTCCCTTTAAGAAGGCCGACGTGCTATGGTTCTCCACCTGGGTCAGGAAAGCAAAATTGTCCCTCTCCTCGCTGGAAGTCCAAAAAAAAGGCGTGAATTTGACTAAGTGCCTAGGAGGATGTCCCTTTAAGAAGGCCGACGTGCTATGGTTCTCCACCTGGGTCAGGAAAGCAAAATTGTCCCTCTCCTCGCTGGAAGTCCAAAAAAAAGGCGTGAATTTGACTAAGTGCCTAGGAGGATGTCCCTTTAAGAAGGCCGACGTGCTATGGTTCTCCACCCGGGTCCGGAACTCAAAATTAGTCCCTCTCCTAGTTGGAAGTCATCAAAAAAAGGCGGAAATTTGACTAAGTGCCATCATTTTAGAGTACCAGGACTATAGTGGGGGAATTGGAGCCCTCTGGTGGACACTCGCTGCAAATGCACCCTGAATTAAAGACATTATTTCCAGTTCTTTTGGGGCCCTATTTTCAGGCGTAAATTTGACTAAGTGTCTAGGGGCATGTCCCTTTAAGAAGGCCGACCTGCTATGGTTCTCCACCTGGGTCTGGAACGCCAAATTAGTCCCTCTCCTCGCTGGAAGTCCAAAAAAAAGGCGTGAATTTGACTAAGTGCCTAGGAGGATGTCCCTTTAAGAAGGCCGACGTGCTATGGTTCTCCACCTGGGTCAGGAAAGCAAAATTGTCCCTCTCCTCGCTGGAAGTCCAAAAAAAAGGCGTGAATTTGACTAAGTGCCTAGGAGCATTTCCCTTTAAGAAGGCCGACGTGCTATGGTTCTCCACCCGGGTACGGAAAGCAAAATTAGTCCCTCTCCTCGCTGGAAGTCCAAAAAAAAGGCGTAAATTTGACTAAGTGCCTAGGAGGATGTCCCTTAAAGAAGGCCGACGTGCTATGGTTCTCCACCTGGGTCTGGAACGCCAAATTAGTCCCTCTCCTCGCTGGAAGTCCAAAAAAAAAGGCGGAAATTTGACTAAGTGTCTAGGAGCATTTCCCTTTAAGAAGGCCGACCTGCTATGGTTCTCCACCTGGGTACGGAACGCCAAATTAGTCCCTCTCCTAGCTGGAAGTCCAAAAAAAAGGCGTGAATTTGACTAAGTGCCTAGGAGCATTTCCCTTTAAGAAGGCCGACGTGCTATGGTTCTCCACCTGGGTCAGGAAAGCAAAATTGTCCCTCTCCTCGCTGGAAGTCCAAAAAAAAGGCGTAAATTTGACTAAGTGCCTAGGAGGATGTCCCTTAAAGAAGGCCGACGTGCTATGGTTCTCCACCTGGGTCTGGAACGCCAAATTAGTCCCTCTCCTCGCTGGAAGTCCAAAAAAAAGGCGGAAATTTGACTAAGTGCCTAGGAGGATGTCCCTTAAAGAAGGCCGACGTGATATGGTTCTCCACCTGGGTCAGGAAAGCAAAATTGTCCCTCTCCTCGCTGGAAGTCCAAAAAAAAGGCGTGAATTTGACTAAGTGCCTAGGAGCATTTCCCTTTAAGAAGGCCGACGTGCTATGGTTCTCCACCTGGGTCTGGAACGCCAAATTAGTCCCTCTCCTCGCTGGAAGTCCAAAAAAAAGGCGTGAATTTGACTAAGTGCCTAGGAGGATGTCCCTTTAAGAAGGCCGACGTGCTATGGTCCTCCACCTGGGTCAGGAACGCAAAATTGTCCCTCTCCTCGCTGGAAGTCCAAAAAAAAGGCGTGAATTTGACTAAGTGCCTAGGAGGATGTCCCTTTAAGAAGGCCGACGTGCTATGGTTCTCCACCTGGGTACGGAGCGCCAAATTAGTCCCTCTCCTCGCTGGAAGTCCAAAAAAAAGGCGTGAATTTGACTAAGTGCCTAGGAGGATGTCCCTTTAAGAAGGCCGACGTGCTATGGTTCTCCACCTGGGTACAGAACGCCAAATTAGTCCCTCTCCTCGCTGGAAGTCCAAAAAAAAGGCGTGAATTTGACTAAGTGTCTAGGGGCATGTCCCTTTAAGAAGGCCGACCTGCTATGGTTCTCCACCTGGGTCAGGAAAGCAAAATTGTCCCTCTCCTCGCTGGAAGTCCAAAAAAAAGGCGTGAATTTGACTAAGTGCCTAGGAGCATTTCCCTTTAAGAAGGCCGACGTGCTATGGTTCTCCACCTGGGTCAGGAAAGCAAAATTGTCCCTCTCCTCGCTGGAAGTCCAAAAAAAAGGCGTGAATTTGACTAAGTGCCTAGGAGCATTTCCCTTTAAGAAGGCCGACGTGCTATGGTTCTCCACCCGGGTACGGAAAGCAAAATTAGTCCCTCTCCTCGCTGGAAGTCCAAAAAAAAGGCGTAAATTTGACTAAGTGCCTAGGAGGATGTCCCTTTAAGAAGGCTGACCTGCTATGGTTCTCCACCCGGGTGCGGAAAGCAAAATTAGTCCCTCTCCTCGCTGGAAGTCCATAAAAAAGGCGTAAATTTGACTAAGTGCCTAGGAGGATGTCCCTTAAAGAAGGCCGACGTGCTATGGTTCTCCACCTGGGTCAGGAAAGCAAAATTGTCCCTCTCCTCGCTGGAAGTCCAAAAAAAAGGCGTGAATTTGACTAAGTGCCTAGGAGCATTTCCCTTTAAGAAGGCCGACGTGCTATGGTTCTCCATCCGGGTACGGAAAGCAAAATTAGTCCCTCTCCTCGCTGGAAGTCCAAAAAAAAGGCGTAAATTTGACTAAGTGTCTAGGGGCATGTCCCTTTAAGAAGGCCGACCTGCTATGGTTCTCCACCTGGGTCTGGAACGCCAAATTAGTCCCTCTCCTCGCTGGAAGTCCAAAAAAAAGGCGTAAATTTGACTAAGTGCCTAGGAGGATGTCCCTTTAAGAAGGCCGACCTGCTATGGTTCTCCACCCGGGTCTGGAACGCAAAATTGTCCCTCTCCTCGCTGGAAGTCCAAAAAAAAAGGCGGAAATTTGACTAAGTGCCTAGGAGGATGTCCCTTTAAGAAGGCCGACCTGCTATGGTTCTCCACCCGGGTCCGGAACTCAAAATGAGTCCCTCTCCTAGTTGGAAGTCATCAAAAAAAGGCGGAAATTTGACTAAGTGCCATCATTTTAGAGTACCAGGACTATAGCTGGGGAATTGGAGCCCTCTGGTGGACACTCGCTGCAAATGCACCCTGAATTAAACACATTATTTCCAGTTCTTTTGGGGCCCTATTTTCAGACGTTGTGGAGCCCTCCAGTGGACTCCCGCCTCCAATGCACCCCCCAAATTAAAGACATCACCCCCCAAACTAAAGACATTATTTCCAGTTCTTTTGGGGGCCTATTTTCAGCCGGTTTGGCGTATTTCCTTGACGCCGGGGAGTCCTACAGGTGTTCCCGGGGAATGAGGGGCCTTTTGTGGGCCAGAAAGAGTGGGGAACACTTGGAGCCCCTATTTTCAGACAGTTTGGCTTATTTCGGTGACGCCGGGGCGTCCATCAGGTCTTCCCGGGGAATGAGAGGCCTTTTGTGGCCATATGTCAACAAAAGAGTGGGGAAATGGAGCCCTCCGGTGGACTCCCGCTGCAAATGCACCCCCCAAATTAAAGACATTAATTCCAGGCCTTTTGGGGCCCTATATTCAGACGGTGTGTAGCCCTCCAGTGGACTCCCGCCTCCAATGCACCCCCCAAATTAAAGACATCACCCCCCAAATTAAAGGCATCATTTCCAGTTCTTTTGGGGCCCTATTTTCAGACAGTTTGGCGTATCTCCTTGACGCCGGGGAGTCCTACAGGTGTTCCCGGGGAATGAGAGGCCTTTTGTGGGCCAGAAAGAGTGGGGAACCCTTGGAGCCCCTATTTTCAGACAGTTTGGCTTATTTCGGTGACGCCGGGGGGGTCCTTCAGGTCTCCCCGGGGAATGAGAGGCCTTTTGGGGCCATACATAGGTCAACAAAAGAGTGGGGAATTGGAGCCCTCCGGTGGACTCCCGCTGCAAATGCACCCCCCAAATTAAATACATTAATTCCAGGCCTTTTGGGGCCCTATATTCAGACGGTGTGGAGCCCTCCAGTGGACTCCCGCCTCCAATGCACCCCCATAATTATAGACATCACCCCCCAAATTAAACACATTATTTCCAGTTCTTTTGGGCCCCTATTTTCAGACGGTTTGGCGTATTTCCTTGACGCCGGGGAGTCCTACAGGTGTTCCCGGGGAATGAGAGGCCTTTTGTGGGCCAGAAAGAGTGGGGAACACTTGGAGCCCCTATTTTCAGACAGTTTGCCGTATTTCGCACAGGGGAAGTGGGGTAGAAAAGTGGAGAGTGTCTGGGGAAAAGTCCACAAAATGATCAAAAATCACACCCAGGTACGAGTGCCACAAGTCCCGCCGCGTCCCACCCGAGTCCGAGGTGCCCCCCACATGCCCAAAACGCACCCAGCAAAGGCGCACTGTGATTGGGAAGAAAAGTTGGAAAAGTGGGCAAAAGTCCGGAAAAATGACCAAAAACCACACCCAGGTTAGAGCCCCACACGTCCTGCAGTCGCACCCGAGTCCTGGGATGCCCAACATGTCCAAAAAAATCAAAAAAAGCCCAAAAAATCAAAAAAAATCCCCGGGCCGTATCTTGGACGCCGGCGTACCGCGTTCGGCCCTCGTGCCGTAGTTTGGCGACCGATTGTAAAAATTTGCCGCGACCGGCTAGTTTTTTTCCTTGGAGTAAATAGAGAGTAGATCCAGCAGAAAATATGCACTATAAACAAAGAGAAGGAGTTTGGAGGGGGGCAAAAACGCCCTCTTGGAACTTTTGCAGCAGCACACATCAAACTAGCGGGGAGAAGGCATGCATAGCAAAAGGCCACGAAATGATCCAAAATCACACCCAGGTTCGAGTCCCACAAGTCCCGCCGCCAATTTGATCCAAAATCACACCCAGGTTCGAGTCCCACAAGTCCCGCCGCGTTCCACCAGGGTTCCGGGGTGCCTACAATGTCCACAACGCACCCAGCAAAGGCGCACTGTGATTGGGAAGAAAAGTGGGCAAAAGTCCCGAATTTGGTCCAAAATCACACCCAGGTTCGAGTCCCACAAGTCCCGCCGCGTTCCACCAGGGTTCCGGGGTGCCTACAATGTCCACAACGCACCCAGCAAAGGCGCACTGTGATTGGGAAGAAAAGTTGGGAAAGTGGGCAAAAGTCCCGAATTTGGTCCAAAATCACACCCAGGTTCGAGTCCCGCAAGTCCCGCCGCGTTCCATCAGAGTGCCGGGGTGCCTGACATGTCCACGACGCACCCAGCAAAGGCGCACTGTGATTGGGAAGAAAAGTTGGGAAAGTGGGCAAAAGTCCCGAATTTGGTCCAAAATCACACCCAGGTTCGAGTCCCACAAGTCCCGCCGCGTTCCACCAGGGTTCCGGGGTGCCTGACATGTCCACGACGCACCCAGCAAAGGCGCACTGTGATTGGGAAGAAAAGTTGGGAAAGTGGGCAAAAGTCCCGAATTTGGTCCAAAATCACACCCAGGTTCGAGTCCCACAAGTCCCGCCGCGTTCCACCAGGGTTCCGGGGTGCCTGACATGTCCACGACGCACCCAGCAAAGGCGCACTGTGATTGGGAAGAAAAGTTGGGAAAGTGGGCAAAAGTCCCGAATTTGGTCCAAAATCACACCCAGGTTCGAGTCCCACAAGTCCCGCCGCGTTCCACCAGGGTTCCGGGGTGCCTACAATGTCCACAACTTACCCAGCAAAGGCGCACTGTGATTGGGAAGAAAAGTTGGGAAAGTGGGCAAAAGTCCCGAATTTGGTCCAAAATCACACCCAGGTTCGAGTCCCACAAGTCCCGCCGCGTTCCACCAGTGTCTCGGGGTGCCTACAATGTCCACAACGCACCCAGCAAAGGCGCACTGTGATTGGGAAGAAAAGTGGGCAAAAGTCCCGAATTTGGTCCAAAATCACACCCAGGTTCGAGTCCCACAAGTCCCGCCGCGTTCCACCAGTGTCTCGGGGTGCCTACAATGTCCACGACGCACCCAGCAAAGGCGCACTGTGATTGGGAAGAAAAGTTGGGAAAGTGGGCAAAAGTCCCGAATTTGGTCCAAAATCACACCCAGGTTCGAGTCCCACAAGTCCCGCCGCGTTCCACCAGGGTTCCGGGGTGCCTACAATGTCCACAACGCACCCAGCAAAGGCGCACTGTGATTGGGAAGAAAAGTTGGGAAAGTGGGCAAAAGTCCCGAATTTGGACCAAAATCACACCCAGGTTCGAGTCCCACAAGTCCCGCCGCGTTCCACCAGGGTTCCGGGGTGCCTACAATGTCCACAACGCACCCAGCAAAGGCGCACTGTGATTGGGAAGAAAAGTTGGGAAAGTGGGCAAAAGTCCCGAATTTGGTCCAAAATCACACCCAGGTTCGAGTCCCACAAGTCCCGCCGCGTTCCACCAGGGTTCCGGGGTGCCTACAATGTCCACAACGCACCCAGCAAAGGCGCACTGTGATTGGGAAGAAAAGTTGGGAAAGTGGGCAAAAGTCCCGAATTTGGTCCAAAATCACACCCAGGTTCGAGTCCCACAAGTCCCGCCGCGTTCCACCAGTGTCTCGGGGTGCCTACAATGTCCACAACGCACCCAGCAAAGGCGCACTGTGATTGGGAAGAAAAGTTGGGAAAGTGGGCAAAAGTCCCGAATTTGGTCCAAAATCACACCCAGGTTCGAGTCCCACAAGTCCCGCCGCGTTCCACCAGTGTCTCGGGGTGCCTACAATGTCCACAACGCACCCAGCAAAGGCGCACTGTGATTGGGAAGAAAAGTTGGGAAAGTGGGCAAAAGTCCCGAATTTGGTCCAAAATCACACCCAGGTTCGAGTCCCACAAGTCCCGCCGCGTTCCACCAGGGTTCCGGGGTGCCTACAATGTCCACAACGCACCCAGCAAAGGCGCACTGTGATTGGGAAGAAAAGTTGGGAAAGTGGGCAAAAGTCCCGAATTTGGTCCAAAATCACACCCAGGTTCGAGTCCCACAAGTCCCGCCGCGTTCCACCAGTGTCTCGGGGTGCCTACAATGTCCACAACGCACCCAGCAAAGGCGCACTGTGATTGGGAAGAAAAGTTGGGAAAGTGGGCAAAAGTCCCGAATTTGGTCCAAAATCACACCCAGGTTCGAGTCCCACAAGTCCCGCCGCGTTCCACCAGTGTCTCGGGGTGCCTACAATGTCCACAACTTACCCAGCAAAGGCGCACTGTGATTGGGAAGAAAAGTTGGGAAAGTGGGCAAAAGTCCCGAATTTGATCCAAAATCACACCCAGGTTCGAGTCCCACAAGTCCCGCCGCGTTCCACCGGTGTCCCGGGGGTGCCTGGCATGTCCACAACTTACCCAGCAAAGGCGCACTGTGAGTGGGCAAGAAAAGTTGGGAAAGTGGGCAAAAGTCCCGAATTTGATCCAAAATTATACCCAGGTTCGAGTCCCACAAGTCCCGCCGCGTTCCACCAGTGTCTCGGGGTGCCTACAATGTCCACAACTTACCCAGCAAAGGCGCACTGTGATTGGGAAGAAAAGTTGGGAAAGTGGGCAAAAGTCCCGAATTTGGTCCAAAATCACACCCAGGTTCGAGTCCCGCAAGTCCCGCCGCGTTCCACCAGTGTCTCGGGGTGCCTACAATGTCCACAACTTACCCAGCAAAGGCGCACTGTGATTGGGAAGAAAAGTTGGGAAAGTGGGCAAAAGTCCCGAATTTGGTCCAAAATCACACCCAGGTTCGAGTCCCACAAGTCCCGCCGCGTTCCACCAGGGTTCCGGGGTGCCTACAATGTCCACAACGCACCCAGCAAAGGCGCACTGTGAGTGGGCAAGAAAAGTTGGGAAAGTGGGCAAAAGTCCCGAATTTGGTCCAAAATCACACCCAGGTTCGAGTCCCACAAGTCCCGCCGCGTTCCACCAGGGTTCCGGGGTGCCTGACATGTCCACGACGCACCCAGCAAAGGCGCACTGTGATTGGGAAGAAAAGTTGGGAAAGTGGGCAAAAGTCCCGAATTTGGTCCAAAATCACACCCAGGTTCGAGTCCCACAAGTCCCGCCGCGTTCCACCAGTGTCTCGGGGTGCCTACAATGTCCACAACGCACCCAGCAAAGGCGCACTGTGATTGGGAAGAAAAGTTGGGAAAGTGGGCAAAAGTCCCGAATTTGGTCCAAAATCACACCCAGGTTCGAGTCCCGCAAGTCCCGCCGCGTTCCACCAGGGTTCCGGGGGGCCTGACATGTCCACGACGCACCCAGCAAAGGCGCACTGTGATTGGGAAGAAAAGTTGGGAAAGTGGGCAAAAGTCCCGAATTTGGTCCAAAATCACACCCAGGTTCGAGTCCCGCAAGTCCCGCCGCGTTCCACCAGGGTTCCGGGGGGCCTGACATGTCCACGACGCACCCAGCAAAGGCGCACTGTGATTGGGAAGAAAAGTTGGGAAAGTGGGCAAAAGTCCCGAATTTGGTCCAAAATCACACCCAGGTTCGAGTCCCACAAGTCCCGCCGCGTTCCACCAGGGTTCCGGGGTGCCTACAATGTCCACAACGCACCCAGCAAAGGCGCACTGTGATTGGGAAGAAAAGTTGGGAAAGTGGGCAAAAGTCCCGAATTTGGTCCAAAATCACACCCAGGTTCGAGTCCCACAAGTCCCGCCGCGTTCCACCAGGGTTCCGGGGTGCCTACAATGTCCAAGACGCACCCAGCAAAGGCGCACTGTGATTGGGAAGAAAAGTTGGGAAAGTGGGCAAAAGTCCCGAATTTGGTCCAAAATCACACCCAGGTTCGAGTCCCACAAGTCCCGCCGCGTTCCACCAGGGTTCCGGGGTGCCTACAATGTCCACGACGCACCCAGCAAAGGCGCACTGTGATTGGGAAGAAAAGTTGGGAAAGTGGGCAAAAGTCCCGAATTTGATCCAAAATTATGCCCGGGTTGGAGTACCACGAGTCCGGCCGCGTTCCACCGGTGTCCCGGGGGTGCCTGGCATGTCCACAACTTACCCAGCAAAGGCGCACTGTGATTGGGAAGAAAAGTTGGGAAAGTGGGCAAAAGTCCCGAATTTGATCCAAAATTATGCCCGGGTTGGAGTACCACGAGTCCGGCCGCGTTCCACCGGTGTCCCGGGGGTGCCTGGCATGTCCACAACGCACCCAGCAAAGGCGCACTGTGATTGGGAAGAAAAGTTGGGAAAGTGGGCAAAAGTCCCGAATTTGATCCAAAATTATGCCCGGGTTGGAGTACCACGAGTCCGGCCGCGTTCCACCGGTGTCCCGGGGGTGCCTGCCATGTCCACAACTTACCCAGCAAAGGCGCACTGTGATTGGGAAGAAAAGTTGGGAAAGTGGGCAAAAGTCCCGAATTTGATCCAAAATTATGCCCGGGTTGGAGTACCACGAGTCCGGCCGCGTTCCACCGGTGTCCCGGGGGTGCCTGCCATGTCCACAACTTACCCAGCAAAGGCGCACTGTGATTCAGAAGAAAAGTTGGGAAAGTGGGCAAAAGTCCCGAATTTGATCCAAAATTATGCCCGGGTTGGAGTACCACGAGTCCGGCCGCGTTCCACCGGTGTCCCGGGGGTGCCTGGCATGTCCACAACTTACCCAGCAAAGGCGCACTGTGATTGGGAAGAAAAGTTGGGAAAGTGGGCAAAAGTCCCGAATTTGATCCAAAATTATGCCCGGGTTGGAGTACCACGAGTCCGGCCGCGTTCCACCGGTGTCCCGGGGGTGCCTGCCATGTCCACAACTTACCCAGCAAAGGCGCACTGTGATTCAGAAGAAAAGTTGGGAAAGTGGGGAAAAAAAGGACCGGGAAATATCCAAAATTATGCCCGGGTTGGAGTACCACGAGTCCGGCCGCGTTCCACCGGTGTCCCGGGGGTGCCTGGCACGTCCACAACTTACCCAGCAAAGG
>NW_027316585.1:137500-155000 GCF_033978685.3 Nerophis lumbriciformis | reverse complement strand
ACGTGCTATGGTTCTCCACCCGGGTACGGAAAGCAAAATTAGTCCCTCTCCTCGCTGGAAGTCCAAAAAAAAGGCGTAAATTTGACTAAGTGCCTAGGAGGATGTCCCTTTAAGAAGGCTGACCTGCTATGGTTCTCCACCCGGGTGCGGAAAGCAAAATTAGTCCCTCTCCTCGCTGGAAGTCCAAAAAAAAGGCGGAAATTTGACTAAGTGCCTAGGAGGATGTCCCTTTAAGAAGGCTGACCTGCTATGGTTCTCCACCTGGGTCTGGAACGCCAAATTAGTCCCTCTCCTCGCTGGAAGTCCAAAAAAAAGGCGGAAATTTGACTAAGTGCCTAGGAGCATTTCCCTTTAAGAAGGCCGACGTGCTATGGTTCTCCACCTGGGTCAGGAAAGCAAAATTGTCCCTCTCCTCGCTGGAAGTCCAAAAAAAAGGCGTGAATTTGACTAAGTGCCTAGGAGCATTTCCCTTTAAGAAGGCCGACGTGCTATGGTTCTCCACCTGGGTCAGGAAAGCAAAATTGTCCCTCTCCTCGCTGGAAGTCCAAAAAAAAGGCGTGAATTTGACTAAGTGCCTAGGAGCATTTCCCTTTAAGAAGGCCGACGTGCTATGGTTCTCCACCTGGGTCAGGAAAGCAAAATTGTCCCTCTCCTCGCTGGAAGTCCAAAAAAAAGGCGTGAATTTGACTAAGTGCCTAGGAGCATTTCCCTTTAAGAAGGCCGACGTGCTATGGTTCTCCACCCGGGTGCGGAAAGCAAAATTAGTCCCTCTCCTCGCTGGAAGTCCAAAAAAAAGGCGGAAATTTGACTAAGTGCCTAGGAGGATGTCCCTTTAAGAAGGCTGACCTGCTATGGTTCTCCACCTGGGTCTGGAACGCCAAATTAGTCCCTCTCCTCGCTGGAAGTCCAAAAAAAAGGCGGAAATTTGACTAAGTGCCTAGGAGGATGTCCCTTTAAGAAGGCCGACGTGCTATGGTTCTCCACCTGGGTCAGGAAAGCAAAATTGTCCCTCTCCTCGCTGGAAGTCCAAAAAAAAGGCGTGAATTTGACTAAGTGCCTAGGAGCATTTCCCTTTAAGAAGGCCGACGTGCTATGGTTCTCCACCCGGGTACGGAAAGCAAAATTAGTCCCTCTCCTCGCTGGAAGTCCAAAAAAAAGGCGTGAATTTGACTAAGTGTCTAGGAGGATGTCCCTTTAAGAAGGCCGACGTCCCTTGGTTCTCCACCTGGGTACGGAACGCCAAATTAGTCCCTCTCCTCGCTGGAAGTAGTCAAAAAAAGGCGGAAATTTGACTAAGTGTCATTATTTTAGAGTACCAGGCCTCTATAGAAAAGTTTGGTTTTTTGTCTATGTGTCATCATTTTAGAGTACCAGGCCTCTAGAGAAAAGTTTGGTTTTTTGTCTATGTGTCATCATTTTAGAGTACCAGGGCTCTATAGAAAAGTTTGGTAAATTTGACTAAGTGTCTAGGAGCATTTCCCTTTAAGAAGGCCGACGTGCTATGGTTCTCCACCTGGGTCAGGAAAGCAAAATTGTCCCTCTCCTCGCTGGAAGTCCAAAAAAAAGGCGTGAATTTGACTAAGTGCCTAGGAGGATGTCCCTTTAAGAAGGCCGACGTGCTATGGTTCTCCACCTGGGTCTGGAACGCCAAATTAGTCCCTCTCCTCGCTGGAAGTCCAAAAAAAAGGCGTGAATTTGACTAAGTGCCTAGGAGCATTTCCCTTTAAGAAGGCCGACGTGCTATGGTTCTCCACCTGGGTCAGGAAAGCAAAATTGTCCCTCTCCTCGCTGGAAGTCCAAAAAAAAGGCGTGAATTTGACTAAGTGCCTAGGAGCATTTCCCTTTAAGAAGGCCGACGTGCTATGGTTCTCCACCTGGGTCAGGAAAGCAAAATTGTCCCTCTCCTCGCTGGAAGTCCAAAAAAAAGGCGTAAATTTGACTAAGTGCCTAGGAGGATGTCCCTTAAAGAAGGCCGACGTGCTATGGTTCTCCACCTGGGTCTGGAACGCCAAATTAGTCCCTCTCCTCGCTGGAAGTCCAAAAAAAAAGGTGTAAATTTGACTAAGTGTCTAGGAGCATTTCCCTTTAAGAAGGCCGACCTGCTATGGTTCTCCACCTGGGTACAGAACGCAAATTAGTCCCTCTCCTCGCTGGAAGTCCAAAAAAAAGGCGGAAATTTGACTAAGTGCCATCATTTTAGAGTACCAGGCCTCTATAGAAAAGTTTGGTTTTTTGTCTATGTGTCATCATTTTAGAGTACCAGGGCTATATAGAAAAGTTTGGTAAATTTGACTAAGTGTCTAGGAGCATTTCCCTTTAAGAAGGCCGACCTGCTATGGTTCTCCACCTGGGTACATAACGCCAAATTAGTCCCTCTCCTCGCTGGAAGTCAAAAAAAAAGGCGTGAATTTGACTAAGTGCCTAGGAGGATGTCCCTTTAAGAAGGCCGACGTGCTATGGTTCTCCACCTGGGTCAGGAAAGCAAAATTGTCCCTCTCCTCGCTGGAAGTCCAAAAAAAAGGCGTGAATTTGACTAAGTGCCTAGGAGGATGTCCCTTTAAGAAGGCCGACGTGCTATGGTTCTTCACCTGGGTCAGGAAAGCAAAATTGTCCCTCTCCTCGCTGGAAGTCCAAAAAAAAGGTGTAAATTTGACTAAGTGTCTAGGAGCATGCGTGAATTTGACTAAGTGTCTAGGAGGATGTCCCCTTAAGAAGGCCGACGTGCCTTGGTTCTCTACCTGGGTACGGAACGCCAAATTAGTCCCTCTCCTCGCTGGAAGTCCAAAAAAAAGGCGTGAATTTGACTAAGTGCCTAGGAGGATGTCCCTTTAAGAAGGCCGACGTGCTATGGTTCTCCACCTGGGTCAGGAAAGCAAAATTGTCCCTCTCCTCGCTGGAAGTCCAAAAAAAAAAGGTGTAAATTTGACTAAGTGTCTAGGAGCATTTCCCTTTAAGAAGGCCGACCTGCTATGGTTCTCCACCTGGGTCAGGAACGCCAAATTGTCCCTCTCCTCGCTGGAAGTCCAAAAAAAAGGCGTGAATTTGACTAAGTGCCTAGGAGCATTTCCCTTTAAGAAGGCCGACGTGCTATGGTTCTCCACCCGGGTACGGAAAGCAAAATTAGTCCCTCTCCTCGCTGGAAGTCCAAAAAAAAGGCGTAAATTTGACTAAGTGCCTAGGAGGATGTCCCTTTAAGAAGGCTGACCTGCTATGGTTCTCCACCCGGGTGCGGAAAGCAAAATTAGTCCCTCTCCTCGCTGGAAGTCCAAAAAAAAGGCGGAAATTTGACTAAGTGCCTAGGAGGATGTCCCTTTAAGAAGGCTGACCTGCTATGGTTCTCCACCCGGGTACGGAAAGCAAAATTAGTCCCTCTCCTCGCTGGAAGTCCAAAAAAAAGGCGGAAATTTGACTAAGTGCCTAGGAGGATGTCCCTTTAAGAAGGCTGACCTGCTATGGTTCTCCACCCGGGTACGGAAAGCAAAATTAGTCCCTCTCCTCGCTGGAAGTCCAAAAAAAAGGCGGAAATTTGACTAAGTGCCTAGGAGGATGTCCCTTTAAGAAGGCTGACCTGCTATGGTTCTCCACCCGGGTACGGAAAGCAAAATTAGTCCCTCTCCTCGCTGGAAGTCCAAAAAAAAGGCGTGAATTTGACTAAGTGCCTAGGAGCATTTCCCTTTAAGAAGGCCGACGTGCTATGGTTCTCCACCCGGGTCCGGAACTCAAAATTAGTCCCTCTCCTAGTTGGAAGTCATCAAAAAAAGGCGGAAATTTGACTAAGTGCCATCATTTTAGAGTACCAGGACTATAGCTGGGGAATTGGAGCCCTCTGGTGGACACTCGCTGCAAATGCACCCTGAATTAAACACATTATTTCCAGTTCTTTTGGTGTTCCCGGGGAATGAGAGGCCTTTTGTGGGCCAGAAAGAGTGGGGGACCCTTGGAGCCCCTATTTTCAGACAGTTTGGCTTATTTCGGTGACGCCGGGGCGTCCATCAGGTCTTCCCGGGGAATGAGAGGCCTTTTGTGGCCATATGTCAACAAAAGAGTGGGGAAATGGAGCCCTCCGGTGGACTCCCGCTGCAAATGCACCCCCCAAATTAAATACATTAATTCCAGGCCTTTTGGGGCCCTATATTCAGACGGTGTGTAGCCCTCCAGTGGACTCCCGCCTCCAATGCACCCCCCAAATTAAAGACATCACCCCCCAAATTAAAGGCATCATTTTCAGTTCTTTTGGGGCCCTATTTTCAGACAGTTTGGCGGATTTCCTTGACGCCGGGGAGTCCTACAGGTGTTCCCGGGGAATGAGAGGCCTTTTGTGGGCCAGAAAGAGTGGGGAACCCTTGGAGCCCCTATTTTCAGACAGTTTGGCTTATTTCGGTGACGCCGGGGCGTCCATCAGGTCTTCCCGGGGAATGAGAGGCCTTTTGTGGCCATATGTCAACAAAAGAGTGGGGAAATGGAGCCCTCCGGTGGACTCCCGCTGCAAATGCACCCCCCAAATTAAATACATTAATTCCAGGCCTTTTGGGGCCCTATATTCAGACGGTGTGGAGCCCTCCAGTGGACTCCCGCCTCCAATGCACCCCCATAATTACCGACATCACCCCCCAAATTAAACACATTATTTCCAGTTCTTTTGGGCCCCTATTTTCAGCCGGTTTGGCGTATTTCCTTGACGCCGGGGAGTCCTACAGGTGTTCCCGGGGAATGAGAGGCCTTTTGTGGGCCAGAAAGAGTGGGGAACCCTTGGAGCCCCTATTTTCAGACAGTTTGGCTTATTTCGGTGACGCCGGGGCGTCCATCAGGTCTTCCCGGGGAATGAGAGGCCTTTTGTGGCCATATGTCAACAAAAGAGTGGGGAAATGGAGCCCTCCGGTGGACTCCCGCTGCAAATGCACCCCCCAAATTAAATACATTAATTCCAGGCCTTTTGGGGCCCTATATTCAGACGGTGTGGAGCCCTCCAGTGGACTCCCGCCTCCAATGCACCCCCATAATTACCGACATCACCCCCCAAATTAAACACATTATTTCCAGTTCTTTTGGGCCCCTATTTTCAGCCGGTTTGGCGTATTTCCTTGACGCCGGGGAGTCCTACAGGTGTTCCCGGGGAATGAGAGGCCTTTTGTGGGCCAGAAAGAGTGGGGAACACTTGGAGCCCCTATTTTCAGACAGTTTGCCGTATTTCGGTGACGCCGGGGCGTCCGTCAGGTCTTCCCGGGGAATGTGAGGCCTTTCGTGGGCCATATTTTCAGACAGATTGGCCTGTTTCAGTGACGCCGAGGCGTCCATCAGGTCTTCCCGGGGAGTGTGAGGCCTTTTGGGGCCCTATTTTCAGACAGAAAAAAAAGAAAAGTAACCCTTACACTACAAAGGACAGCGGGGAAACGCCCCCCCAGCAAAGTCACAGGGGAAGTGGGGTAGACAAGTGGAGAGTGTCTGGGGAAAAGTCCACAAAATGATCAAAAATCACACACAGGTACGAGTGCCACAAGTCCCGCCGCGTCCCACCCGAGTCCGAGGTGCCCCCCACATGCCCAAAACGCACCCAGCAAAGGCGCACTGTGAGTGGGGAAGAAAAGTTGGAAAAGTGGGCAAAAGTCCCGAATTTGATCCAAAATTATACCCAGGTTCGAGTCCCACAAGTCCCGCCGCGTTCCACCAGGGTTCCAGGGTGCCTGACATGTCCACGACGCACCCAGCAAAGGCGCACTGTGATTGGGAAGAAAAGTTGGAAAAGTGGGCAAAAGTCCGGAAAATGACCAAAAACCACACCCAGGTTAGAGCCCCACACGTCCTGCAGTCGCACCCGAGTCCTGGGATGCCCAACATGTCCAAAAAAATCAAAAAAAGCCCAAAAAATCAAAAAAATCCCCGGGCCGTATCTTGGACGCCGGCGTACCGCGTTCGGCCCTCGTGCCGTAGTTTGGCGACCGATTGTAAAAATTTGCCGCGACCGGCTAGTTTTTTTCCTTGGAGTAAATAGAGAGTAGATCCAGCAGAAAATATGCACTATAAACAAAGAGAGGGAGTTTGGAGGGGGGCAAAAACGCCCTCTTGGAACTTTTGCAGCAGCACACATCAAACTAGCGGGGAGAAGGCATGCATACCAAAAGTCCACGAAATGATCAAAAATCACACCCAGGTTCGAGTCCCACAAGTCCCGCCGCGTTCCACCAGGGTTCCGGGGTGCCTACAATGTCCACGACGCACCCAGCAAAGGCATCACACCCAGGTTCGAGTCCCACAAGTCCCGCCGCGTTCCACCAGTGTCTCGGGGTGCCTACAATGTCCACGACGCACCCAGCAAAGGCGCACTGTGATTGGGAAGAAAAGTTGGGAAAGTGGGCAAAAGTCCCGAATTTGGTCCAAAATCACACCCAGGTTCGAGTCCCACAAGTCCCGCCGCGTTCCACCAGTGTCTCGGGGTGCCTACAATGTCCACAACTTACCCAGCAAAGGCGCACTGTGATTGGGAAGAAAAGTTGGGAAAGTGGGCAAAAGTCCCGAATTTGGTCCAAAATCACACCCAGGTTCGAGTCCCACAAGTCCCGCCGCGTTCCACCAGTGTCTCGGGGTGCCTACAATGTCCACAACGCACCCAGCAAAGGCGCACTGTGATTGGGAAGAAAAGTTGTGAAAGTGGGCAAAAGTCCCGAATTTGGTCCAAAATCACACCCAGGTTCGAGTCCCACAAGTCCCGCCGCGTTCCACCAGTGTCTCGGGGTGCCTACAATGTCCACAACGCACCCAGCAAAGGCGCACTGTGATTGGGAAGAAAAGTTGGGAAAGTGGGCAAAAGTCCCGAATTTGGTCCAAAATCACACCCAGGTTCGAGTCCCACAAGTCCCGCCGCGTTCCACCAGGGTTCCGGGGTGCCTACAATGTCCACAACGCACCCAGCAAAGGCGCACTGTGATTGGGAAGAAAAGTTGGGAAAGTGGGCAAAAGTCCCGAATTTGGTCCAAAATCACACCCAGGTTCGAGTCCCACAAGTCCCGCCGCGTTCCACCAGGGTTCCGGGGTGCCTACAATGTCCACGACGCACCCAGCAAAGGCGCACTGTGATTGGGAAGAAAAGTTGGGAAAGTGGGCAAAAGTCCCGAATTTGGTCCAAAATCACACCCAGGTTCGAGTCCCACAAGTCCCGCCGCGTTCCACCAGGGTTCCGGGGTGCCTACAATGTCCACGACGCACCCAGTAAAGGCGCACTGTGATTGGGAAGAAAAGTTGGGAAAGTGGGCAAAAGTCCCGAATTTGGTCCAAAATCACACCCAGGTTCGAGTCCCACAAGTCCCGCCGCGTTCCACCAGGGTTCCGGGGTGCCTACAATGTCCACGACGCACCCAGCAAAGGCGCACTGTGATTGGGAAGAAAAGTTGGGAAAGTGGGCAAAAGTCCCGAATTTGGTCCAAAATCACACCCAGGTTCGAGTCCCACAAGTCCCGCCGCGTTCCACCAGGGTTCCGGGGTGCCTACAATGTCCACGACGCACCCAGCAAAGGCGCACTGTGATTGGGAAGAAAAGTTGGGAAAGTGGGCAAAAGTCCCGAATTTGGTCCAAAATCACACCCAGGTTCGAGTCCCACAAGTCCCGCCGCGTTCCACCAGGGTTCCGGGGTGCCTACAATGTCCACGACGCACCCAGTAAAGGCGCACTGTGATTGGGAAGAAAAGTTGGGAAAGTGGGCAAAAGTCCCGAATTTGGTCCAAAATCACACCCAGGTTCGAGTCCCACAAGTCCCGCCGCGTTCCACCAGGGTTCCGGGGTGCCTACAATGTCCACGACGCACCCAGCAAAGGCGCACTGTGATTGGGAAGAAAAGTTGGGAAAGTGGGCAAAAGTCCCGAATTTGGTCCAAAATCACACCCAGGTTCGAGTCCCACAAGTCCCGCCGCGTTCCACCAGGGTTCCGGGGTGCCTACAATGTCCACGACGCACCCAGCAAAGGCGCACTGTGATTGGGAAGAAAAGTTGGGAAAGTGGGCAAAAGTCCCGAATTTGGTCCAAAGTCACACCCAGGTTCGAGTCCCACAAGTCCCGCCGCGTTCCACCAGGGTTCCGGGGTGCCTACAATGTCCACAACTTACCCAGCAAAGGCGCACTGTGATTGGGAAGAAAAGTTGGGAAAGTGGGCAAAAGTCCCGAATTTGGTCCAAAGTCACACCCAGGTTCGAGTCCCACAAGTCCCGCCGCGTTCCACCAGGGTTCCGGGGTGCCTACAATGTCCACGACTTACCCAGCAAAGGCGCACTGTGATTGGGAAGAAAAGTTGGGAAAGTGGGCAAAAGTCCCGAATTTGGTCCAAAATCACACCCAGGTTCGAGTCCCACAAGTCCCGCCGCGTTCCACCAGTGTCTCGGGGTGCCTACAATGTCCACAACGCACCCAGCAAAGGCGCACTGTGATTGGGAAGAAAAGTTGGGAAAGTGGGCAAAAGTCCCGAATTTGGTCCAAAATCACACCCAGGTTCGAGTCCCACAAGTCCCGCCGCGTTCCACCAGTGTCTCGGGGTGCCTACAATGTCCACAACGCACCCAGCAAAGGCGCACTGTGATTGGGAAGAAAAGTTGGGAAAGTGGGCAAAAGTCCCGAATTTGGTCCAAAATCACACCCAGGTTCGAGTCCCACAAGGCCCGCCGCGTTCCACCAGGGTTCCGGGGTGCCTACAATGTCCACGACTTACCCAGCAAAGGCGCACTGTGATTGGGAAGAAAAGTTGGGAAAGTGGGCAAAAGTCCCGAATTTGGTCCAAAATCACACCCAGGTTCGAGTCCCACAAGTCCCGCCGCGTTCCACCAGTGTCTCGGGGTGCCTACAATGTCCACAACTTACCCAGCAAAGGCGCACTGTGATTGGGAAGAAAAGTTGGGAAAGTGGGCAAAAGTCCCGAATTTGGTCCAAAATCACACCCAGGTTCGAGTCCCACAAGTCCCGCCGCGTTCCACCAGTGTCTCGGGGTGCCTACAATGTCCTCAACTTACCCAGCAAAGGCGCACTGTGAATGGGAAGAAAAGTTGGGAAAGTGGGCAAAAGTCCCGAATTTGGTCCAAAATCACACCCAGGTTCGAGTCCCACAAGTCCCGCCGCGTTCCACCAGGGTTCCGGGGGTGCCTGGCATGTCCACAACTTACCCAGCAAAGGTGCACTGTGATTGGGAAGAAAAGTTGGGAAAGTGGGCAAAAGTCCCGAATTTGGTCCAAAATCACACCCAGGTTCGAGTCCCACAAGTCCCGCCGCGTTCCACCAGTGTCTCGGGGTGCCTACAATGTCCTCAACTTACCCAGCAAAGGCGCACTGTGAATGGGAAGAAAAGTTGGGAAAGTGGGCAAAAGTCCCGAATTTGGTCCAAAATCACACCCAGGTTCGAGTCCCACAAGTCCCGCCGCGTTCCACCAGGGTTCCGGGGGTGCCTGGCATGTCCACAACTTACCCAGCAAAGGTGCACTGTGATTGGGAAGAAAAGTTGGGAAAGTGGGCAAAAGTCCCGAATTTGGTCCAAAATCACACCCAGGTTCGAGTCCCACAAGTCCCGCCGCGTTCCACCAGTGTCTCGGGGTGCCTACAATGTCCTCAACTTACCCAGCAAAGGCGCACTGTGAATGGGAAGAAAAGTTGGGAAAGTGGGCAAAAGTCCCGAATTTGGTCCAAAATCACACCCAGGTTCGAGTCCCACAAGTCCCGCCGCGTTCCACCAGGGTTCCGGGGGTGCCTGGCATGTCCACAACTTACCCAGCAAAGGTGCACTGTGATTGGGAAGAAAAGTTGGGAAAGTGGGCAAAAGTCCCGAATTTGGTCCAAAATCACACCCAGGTTCGAGTCCCACAAGTCCCGCCGCGTTCCACCAGGGTTCCGGGGTGCCTACAATGTCCACAACGCACCCAGCAAAGGCGCACTGTGAGTGGGCAAGAAAAGTTGGGAAAGTGGGCAAAAGTCCCGAATTTGGTCCAAAATCACACCCAGGTTCGAGTCCCACAAGTCCCGCCGCGTTCCACCAGGGTTCCGGGGTGCCTACAATGTCCACAACGCACCCAGCAAAGGCGCACTGTGATTGGGAAGAAAAGTTGGGAAAGTGGGCAAAAGTCCCGAATTTGGTCCAAAATCACACCCAGGTTCGAGTCCCACAAGTCCCGCCGCGTTCCACCAGGGTTCCGGGGTGCCTACAATGTCCACAATTCACCCAGCAAAGGCGCACTGTGATTGGGAAGAAAAGTTGGGAAAGTGGGCAAAAGTCCCGAATTTGGTCCAAAATCACACCCAGGTTCGAGTCCCACAAGTCCCGCCGCGTTCCACCAGGGTTCCGGGGTGCCTGACATGTCCACGACGCACCCAGCAAAGGCGCACTGTGATTGGGAAGAAAAGTTGGGAAAGTGGGCAAAAGTCCCGAATTTGGTCCAAAATCACACCCAGGTTCGAGTCCCACAAGTCCCGCCGCGTTCCACCAGTGTCTCGGGGTGCCTACAATGTCCACAACTTACCCAGCAAAGGCGCACTGTGATTGGGAAGAAAAGTTGGGAAAGTGGGCAAAAGTCCCGAATTTGGTCCAAAATCACACCCAGGTTCGAGTCCCACAAGTCCCGCCGCGTTCCACCAGGGTTCCGGGGTGCCTACAATGTCCACGACGCACCCAGCAAAGGCGCACTGTGATTGGGAAGAAAAGTTGGGAAAGTGGGCAAAAGTCCCGAATTTGATCCAAAATTATGCCCGGGTTGGAGTACCACGAGTCCGGCCGCGTTCCACCGGTGTCCCGGGGGTGCCTGGCATGTCCACAACTTACCCAGCAAAGGCGCACTGTGATTGGGAAGAAAAGTTGGGAAAGTGGGCAAAAGTCCCGAATTTGGACCAAAATCACACCCAGGTTCGAGTCCCACAAGTCCCGCCGCGTTCCACCAGGGTTCCGGGGTGCCTACAATGTCCACAACGCACCCAGCAAAGGCGCACTGTGATTGGGAAGAAAAGTTGGGAAAGTGGGCAAAAGTCCCGAATTTGGTCCAAAATCACACCCAGGTTCGAGTCCCACAAGTCCCGCCGCGTTCCACCAGGGTTCCGGGGTGCCTACAATGTCCACAACGCACCCAGCAAAGGCGCACTGTGATTGGGAAGAAAAGTTGGGAAAGTGGGCAAAAGTCCCGAATTTGGTCCAAAATCACACCCAGGTTCGAGTCCCACAAGTCCCGCCGCGTTCCACCAGTGTCTCGGGGTGCCTACAATGTCCACAACGCACCCAGCAAAGGCGCACTGTGATTGGGAAGAAAAGTTGGGAAAGTGGGCAAAAGTCCCGAATTTGGTCCAAAATCACACCCAGGTTCGAGTCCCACAAGTCCCGCCGCGTTCCACCAGTGTCTCGGGGTGCCTACAATGTCCACAACGCACCCAGCAAAGGCGCACTGTGATTGGGAAGAAAAGTTGGGAAAGTGGGCAAAAGTCCCGAATTTGGTCCAAAATCACACCCAGGTTCGAGTCCCACAAGTCCCGCCGCGTTCCACCAGGGTTCCGGGGTGCCTACAATGTCCACAACGCACCCAGCAAAGGCGCACTGTGATTGGGAAGAAAAGTTGGGAAAGTGGGCAAAAGTCCCGAATTTGGTCCAAAATCACACCCAGGTTCGAGTCCCACAAGTCCCGCCGCGTTCCACCAGTGTCTCGGGGTGCCTACAATGTCCACAACGCACCCAGCAAAGGCGCACTGTGATTGGGAAGAAAAGTTGGGAAAGTGGGCAAAAGTCCCGAATTTGGTCCAAAATCACACCCAGGTTCGAGTCCCACAAGTCCCGCCGCGTTCCACCAGTGTCTCGGGGTGCCTACAATGTCCACAACTTACCCAGCAAAGGCGCACTGTGATTGGGAAGAAAAGTTGGGAAAGTGGGCAAAAGTCCCGAATTTGATCCAAAATCACACCCAGGTTCGAGTCCCACAAGTCCCGCCGCGTTCCACCGGTGTCCCGGGGGTGCCTGGCATGTCCACAACTTACCCAGCAAAGGCGCACTGTGAGTGGGCAAGAAAAGTTGGGAAAGTGGGCAAAAGTCCCGAATTTGATCCAAAATTATACCCAGGTTCGAGTCCCACAAGTCCCGCCGCGTTCCACCAGTGTCTCGGGGTGCCTACAATGTCCACAACTTACCCAGCAAAGGCGCACTGTGATTGGGAAGAAAAGTTGGGAAAGTGGGCAAAAGTCCCGAATTTGGTCCAAAATCACACCCAGGTTCGAGTCCCGCAAGTCCCGCCGCGTTCCACCAGTGTCTCGGGGTGCCTACAATGTCCACAACTTACCCAGCAAAGGCGCACTGTGATTGGGAAGAAAAGTTGGGAAAGTGGGCAAAAGTCCCGAATTTGGTCCAAAATCACACCCAGGTTCGAGTCCCACAAGTCCCGCCGCGTTCCACCAGGGTTCCGGGGTGCCTACAATGTCCACAACGCACCCAGCAAAGGCGCACTGTGAGTGGGCAAGAAAAGTTGGGAAAGTGGGCAAAAGTCCCGAATTTGGTCCAAAATCACACCCAGGTTCGAGTCCCACAAGTCCCGCCGCGTTCCACCAGGGTTCCGGGGTGCCTGACATGTCCACGACGCACCCAGCAAAGGCGCACTGTGATTGGGAAGAAAAGTTGGGAAAGTGGGCAAAAGTCCCGAATTTGGTCCAAAATCACACCCAGGTTCGAGTCCCACAAGTCCCGCCGCGTTCCACCAGTGTCTCGGGGTGCCTACAATGTCCACAACGCACCCAGCAAAGGCGCACTGTGATTGGGAAGAAAAGTTGGGAAAGTGGGCAAAAGTCCCGAATTTGGTCCAAAATCACACCCAGGTTCGAGTCCCGCAAGTCCCGCCGCGTTCCACCAGGGTTCCGGGGGGCCTGACATGTCCACGACGCACCCAGCAAAGGCGCACTGTGATTGGGAAGAAAAGTTGGGAAAGTGGGCAAAAGTCCCGAATTTGGTCCAAAATCACACCCAGGTTCGAGTCCCGCAAGTCCCGCCGCGTTCCACCAGGGTTCCGGGGGGCCTGACATGTCCACGACGCACCCAGCAAAGGCGCACTGTGATTGGGAAGAAAAGTTGGGAAAGTGGGCAAAAGTCCCGAATTTGGTCCAAAATCACACCCAGGTTCGAGTCCCACAAGTCCCGCCGCGTTCCACCAGGGTTCCGGGGTGCCTACAATGTCCACAATTCACCCAGCAAAGGCGCACTGTGATTGGGAAGAAAAGTTGGGAAAGTGGGCAAAAGTCCCGAATTTGGTCCAAAATCACACCCAGGTTCGAGTCCCACAAGTCCCGCCGCGTTCCACCAGGGTTCCGGGGTGCCTGACATGTCCACGACGCACCCAGCAAAGGCGCACTGTGATTGGGAAGAAAAGTTGGGAAAGTGGGCAAAAGTCCCGAATTTGGTCCAAAATCACACCCAGGTTCGAGTCCCACAAGTCCCGCCGCGTTCCACCAGTGTCTCGGGGTGCCTACAATGTCCACAACTTACCCAGCAAAGGCGCACTGTGATTGGGAAGAAAAGTTGGGAAAGTGGGCAAAAGTCCCGAATTTGGTCCAAAATCACACCCAGGTTCGAGTCCCACAAGTCCCGCCGCGTTCCACCAGTGTCTCGGGGTGCCTACAATGTCCTCAACTTACCCAGCAAAGGCGCACTGTGAATGGGAAGAAAAGTTGGGAAAGTGGGCAAAAGTCCCGAATTTGGTCCAAAATCACACCCAGGTTCGAGTCCCACAAGTCCCGCCGCGTTCCACCAGGGTTCCGGGGGTGCCTGGCATGTCCACAACTTACCCAGCAAAGGTGCACTGTGATTGGGAAGAAAAGTTGGGAAAGTGGGCAAAAGTCCCGAATTTGGTCCAAAATCACACCCAGGTTCGAGTCCCACAAGTCCCGCCGCGTTCCACCAGTGTCTCGGGGTGCCTACAATGTCCTCAACTTACCCAGCAAAGGCGCACTGTGAATGGGAAGAAAAGTTGGGAAAGTGGGCAAAAGTCCCGAATTTGGTCCAAAATCACACCCAGGTTCGAGTCCCACAAGTCCCGCCGCGTTCCACCAGGGTTCCGGGGGTGCCTGGCATGTCCACAACTTACCCAGCAAAGGTGCACTGTGATTGGGAAGAAAAGTTGGGAAAGTGGGCAAAAGTCCCGAATTTGGTCCAAAATCACACCCAGGTTCGAGTCCCACAAGTCCCGCCGCGTTCCACCAGTGTCTCGGGGTGCCTACAATGTCCTCAACTTACCCAGCAAAGGCGCACTGTGAATGGGAAGAAAAGTTGGGAAAGTGGGCAAAAGTCCCGAATTTGGTCCAAAATCACACCCAGGTTCGAGTCCCACAAGTCCCGCCGCGTTCCACCAGGGTTCCGGGGGTGCCTGGCATGTCCACAACTTACCCAGCAAAGGTGCACTGTGATTGGGAAGAAAAGTTGGGAAAGTGGGCAAAAGTCCCGAATTTGGTCCAAAATCACACCCAGGTTCGAGTCCCACAAGTCCCGCCGCGTTCCACCAGGGTTCCGGGGTGCCTACAATGTCCACAACGCACCCAGCAAAGGCGCACTGTGAGTGGGCAAGAAAAGTTGGGAAAGTGGGCAAAAGTCCCGAATTTGGTCCAAAATCACACCCAGGTTCGAGTCCCACAAGTCCCGCCGCGTTCCACCAGGGTTCCGGGGTGCCTACAATGTCCACAACGCACCCAGCAAAGGCGCACTGTGATTGGGAAGAAAAGTTGGGAAAGTGGGCAAAAGTCCCGAATTTGGTCCAAAATCACACCCAGGTTCGAGTCCCACAAGTCCCGCCGCGTTCCACCAGGGTTCCGGGGTGCCTACAATGTCCACAATTCACCCAGCAAAGGCGCACTGTGATTGGGAAGAAAAGTTGGGAAAGTGGGCAAAAGTCCCGAATTTGGTCCAAAATCACACCCAGGTTCGAGTCCCACAAGTCCCGCCGCGTTCCACCAGGGTTCCGGGGTGCCTGACATGTCCACGACGCACCCAGCAAAGGCGCACTGTGATTGGGAAGAAAAGTTGGGAAAGTGGGCAAAAGTCCCGAATTTGGTCCAAAATCACACCCAGGTTCGAGTCCCACAAGTCCCGCCGCGTTCCACCAGGGTTCCGGGGTGCCTACAATGTCCACGACGCACCCAGCAAAGGCGCACTGTGATTGGGAAGAAAAGTTGGGAAAGTGGGCAAAAGTCCCGAATTTGGTCCAAAATCACACCCAGGTTCGAGTCCCACAAGTCCCGCCGCGTTCCACCAGGGTTCCGGGGTGCCTGACATGTCCACGACGCACCCAGCAAAGGCGCACTGTGATTGGGAAGAAAAGTTGGGAAAGTGGGCAAAAGTCCCGAATTTGGTCCAAAATCACACCCAGGTTCGAGTCCCACAAGTCCCGCCGCGTTCCACCAGTGTCTCGGGGTGCCTACAATGTCCACAACTTACCCAGCAAAGGCGCACTGTGATTGGGAAGAAAAGTTGGGAAAGTGGGCAAAAGTCCCGAATTTGGTCCAAAATCACACCCAGGTTCGAGTCCCACAAGTCCCGCCGCGTTCCACCAGGGTTCCGGGGTGCCTACAATGTCCACGACGCACCCAGCAAAGGCGCACTGTGATTGGGAAGAAAAGTTGGGAAAGTGGGCAAAAGTCCCGAATTTGATCCAAAATTATGCCCGGGTTGGAGTACCACGAGTCCGGCCGCGTTCCACCGGTGTCCCGGGGGTGCCTGGCATGTCCACAACTTACCCAGCAAAGGCGCACTGTGATTGGGAAGAAAAGTTGGGAAAGTGGGCAAAAGTCCCGAATTTGATCCAAAATTATGCCCGGGTTGGAGTACCACGAGTCCGGCCGCGTTCCACCGGTGTCCCGGGGGTGCCTGGCATGTCCACAACGCACCCAGCAAAGGCGCACTGTGATTGGGAAGAAAAGTTGGGAAAGTGGGCAAAAGTCCCGAATTTGATCCAAAATTATGCCCGGGTTGGAGTACCACGAGTCCGGCCGCGTTCCACCGGTGTCCCGGGGGTGCCTGCCATGTCCACAACTTACCCAGCAAAGGCGCACTGTGATTGGGAAGAAAAGTTGGGAAAGTGGGCAAAAGTCCCGAATTTGATCCAAAATTATGCCCGGGTTGGAGTACCACGAGTCCGGCCGCGTTCCACCGGTGTCCCGGGGGTGCCTGCCATGTCCACAACTTACCCAGCAAAGGCGCACTGTGATTCAGAAGAAAAGTTGGGAAAGTGGGCAAAAGTCCCGAATTTGATCCAAAATTATGCCCGGGTTGGAGTACCACGAGTCCGGCCGCGTTCCACCGGTGTCCCGGGGGTGCCTGGCATGTCCACAACTTACCCAGCAAAGGCGCACTGTGATTGGGAAGAAAAGTTGGGAAAGTGGGCAAAAGTCCCGAATTTGATCCAAAATTATGCCCGGGTTGGAGTACCACGAGTCCGGCCGCGTTCCACCGGTGTCCCGGGGGTGCCTGCCATGTCCACAACTTACCCAGCAAAGGCGCACTGTGATTCAGAAGAAAAGTTGGGAAAGTGGGGAAAAAAAGGACCGGGAAATATCCAAAATTATGCCCGGGTTGGAGTACCACGAGTCCGGCCGCGTTCCACCGGTGTCCCGGGGGTGCCTGGCACGTCCACAACTTACCCAGCAAAGGCGCACTGTCAGTGGGGAAGACCAAACATGTCTCGGATTTTTTCCAAGTACCTTAACGAGAGAGGCTAAAAAGCACCTGTTTTTACCTTCTCTCGTTGTTGTACTTAGAAAAAAAACGAGAAAAAAAAAAATCTGGGTTTTTTTCTAAGTACCTTAACGAGAGAGGCTAAAAAAAACCATTTTTTACCTTCTCTCGTTGTTGTACTTAGAAAAAAAACGAGAAAAAAATTTTTCCCCATTCATTTCAATGGGAGTTCATTTTTTTTTTGGGATTTTTTCTAAGTACCTTAACGAGAGAGGCTTAATTTTTCACCTACTTTTTACCTTCTCTCGATTTTTCGTTTTTTACCTGGTCGACCAAAACACCTCCATCTCGTTACTATGTGCACCATGTCTGACAGGCTGAAATCACAGGGAACGCGTCCGAGTCAAAGTGAGCTATTTTCGGACACAAATATGGTGTTTTTCCCCTCTATCCTCTGGTTCTTTTTTCAAACTGATCTTCCAGCATCTGAGCGACAGGGGCTCATGCAGACACCTGTGTCCGCCCGAGGGGCGCCTTCCCGGACACATATATGGTGCTTCCCCCCTCTTTACCCCGGTCCTTTTTCAAACTGATCTTCCAGCATCTGAGCGACAGGGGCTCATGCAGACACCTGTGTCCGCCCGAGGGGCGCCTTCCCGGACACATATATGGTGCTTCCCCCCTCTTTACCCCGGTCCTTTTTCAAACTGATCTTCCAGCATCTGAGCGACAGGGGCTCATGCAGACACCTGTGTCCGCCCGAGGGGCGCCTTCCCGGACACATATATGGTGCTTCCCCCCTCTTTACCCCGGTCCTTTTTCAAACTGATCTTCCAGCATCTGAGCGACAGGGGCTC
>NW_027316585.1:105000-125000 GCF_033978685.3 Nerophis lumbriciformis | reverse complement strand
AAAGCAAAATTGTCCCTCTCCTCGCTGGAAGTCCAAAAAAAAGGCGTGAATTTGACTAAGTGCCTAGGAGCATTTCCCTTTAAGAAGGCCGACGTGCTATGGTTCTCCACCCGGGTGCGGAAAGCAAAATTAGTCCCTCTCCTCGCTGGAAGTCCAAAAAAAAGGCGGAAATTTGACTAAGTGCCTAGGAGGATGTCCCTTTAAGAAGGCTGACCTGCTATGGTTCTCCACCTGGGTCTGGAACGCCAAATTAGTCCCTCTCCTCGCTGGAAGTCCAAAAAAAAGGCGGAAATTTGACTAAGTGCCTAGGAGGATGTCCCTTTAAGAAGGCCGACGTGCTATGGTTCTCCACCCGGGTCCGGAACTCAAAATTAGTCCCTCTCCTAGTTGGAAGTCATCAAAAAAAGGCGGAAATTTGACTAAGTGCCATCATTTTAGAGTACCAGGACTATAGTGGGGGAATTGGAGCCCTCTGGTGGACACTCGCTGCAAATGCACCCTGAATTAAAGACATTATTTCCAGTTCTTTTGGGGCCCTATTTTCAGGCGTAAATTTGACTAAGTGTCTAGGGGCATGTCCCTTTAAGAAGGCCGACCTGCTATGGTTCTCCACCTGGGTCTGGAACGCCAAATTAGTCCCTCTCCTCGCTGGAAGTCCAAAAAAAAGGCGTGAATTTGACTAAGTGCCTAGGAGGATGTCCCTTTAAGAAGGCCGACGTGCTATGGTTCTCCACCTGGGTCAGGAAAGCAAAATTGTCCCTCTCCTCGCTGGAAGTCCAAAAAAAAGGCGTGAATTTGACTAAGTGCCTAGGAGCATTTCCCTTTAAGAAGGCCGACGTGCTATGGTTCTCCACCTGGGTCAGGAAAGCAAAATTGTCCCTCTCCTCGCTGGAAGTCCAAAAAAAAGGCGTGAATTTGACTAAGTGCCTAGGAGCATTTCCCTTTAAGAAGGCCGACGTGCTATGGTTCTCCACCTGGGTCAGGAAAGCAAAATTGTCCCTCTCCTCGCTGGAAGTCCAAAAAAAAGGCGTGAATTTGACTAAGTGCCTAGGAGCATTTCCCTTTAAGAAGGCCGACGTGCTATGGTTCTCCACCTGGGTCAGGAAAGCAAAATTGTCCCTCTCCTCGCTGGAAGTCCAAAAAAAAAGGCGTGAATTTGACTAAGTGCCTAGGAGGATGTCCCTTTAAGAAGGCCGACGTGCTATGGTTCTCCACCTGGGTCAGGAAAGCAAAATTGTCCCTCTCCTCGCTGGAAGTCCAAAAAAAAGGCGTGAATTTGACTAAGTGCCTAGGAGGATGTCCCTTTAAGAAGGCCGACGTGCTATGGTTCTCCACCTGGGTCAGGAAAGCAAAATTGTCCCTCTCCTCGCTGGAAGTCCAAAAAAAAGGCGTGAATTTGACTAAGTGTCTAGGAGCATTTCCCTTTAAGAAGGCCGACGTGCTATGGTTCTCCACCTGGGTACGGAACGCCAAATTAGTCCCTCTCCTAGCTGGAAGTCCAAAAAAAAGGCGTGAATTTGACTAAGTGTCTAGGAGCATTTCCCTTTAAGAAGGCCGACGTGCTATGGTTCTCCACCTGGGTCAGGAAAGCAAAATTGTCCCTCTCCTCGCTGGAAGTCCAAAAAAAAGGCGTGAATTTGACTAAGTGCCTAGGAGCATTTCCCTTTAAGAAGGCCGACGTGCTATGGTTCTCCACCTGGGTCAGGAAAGCAAAATTGTCCCTCTCCTCGCTGGAAGTCCAAAAAAAAGGCGTAAATTTGACTAAGTGCCTAGGAGGATGTCCCTTTAAGAAGGCCGACGTGCTATGGTTCTCCACCTGGGTCAGGAAAGCAAAATTGTCCCTCTCCTCGCTGGAAGTCCAAAAAAAAGGCGGAAATTTGACTAAGTGCCTAGGAGGATGTCCCTTTAAGAAGGCCGACGTGCTATGGTTCTCCACCCGGGTCCGGAACTCAAAATTAGTCCCTCTCCTAGTTGGAAGTCATCAAAAAAAGGCGGAAATTTGACTAAGTGCCATCATTTTAGAGTACCAGGACTATAGTGGGGGAATTGGAGCCCTCTGGTGGACACTCGCTGCAAATGCACCCTGAATTAAAGACATTATTTCCAGTTCTTTTGGGGCCCTATTTTCAGGCGTAAATTTGACTAAGTGTCTAGGGGCATGTCCCTTTAAGAAGGCCGACCTGCTATGGTTCTCCACCTGGGTCTGGAACGCCAAATTAGTCCCTCTCCTCGCTGGAAGTCCAAAAAAAAGGCGTGAATTTGACTAAGTGCCTAGGAGGATGTCCCTTTAAGAAGGCCGACGTGCTATGGTTCTCCACCTGGGTCAGGAAAGCAAAATTGTCCCTCTCCTCGCTGGAAGTCCAAAAAAAAGGCGGAAATTTGACTAAGTGCCTAGGAGGATGTCCCTTTAAGAAGGCCGACGTGCTATGGTTCTCCACCCGGGTCCGGAACTCAAAATGAGTCCCTCTCCTAGTTGGAAGTCATCAAAAAAAGGCGGAAATTTGACTAAGTGTCATTATTTTAGAGTACCAGGCCTCTATAGAAAAGTTTGGTTTTTTGTCTATGTGTCATCATTTTAGAGTACCAGGCCTCTATAGAAAAGTTTGGTTTTTTGTCTATGTGTCATCATTTTAGAGTACCAGGGCTCTATAGAAAAGTTTGGTAAATTTGACTAAGTGTCTAGGAGCATTTCCCTTTAAGAAGGCCGACGTGCTATGGTTCTCCACCCGGGTACGGAAAGCAAAATTGTCCCTCTCCTCGCTGGAAGTCCAAAAAAAAGGCGTGAATTTGACTAAGTGCCTAGGAGGATGTCCCTTTAAGAAGGCCGACGTGCTATGGTTCTCCACCTGGGTCAGGAAAGCAAAATTGTCCCTCTCCTCGCTGGAAGTCCAAAAAAAAAAGGTGTAAATTTGACTAAGTGTCTAGGAGCATTTCCCTTTAAGAAGGCCGACGTGCTATGGTTCTCCACCTGGGTCAGGAAAGCAAAATTGTCCCTCTCCTCGCTGGAAGTCCAAAAAAAAAAGGTGTAAATTTGACTAAGTGTCTAGGAGCATTTCCCTTTAAGAAGGCCGACCTGCTATGGTTCTCCACCTGGGTCAGGAACGCCAAATTGTCCCTCTCCTCGCTGGAAGTCCAAAAAAAGGCGTGAATTTGACTAAGTGCCTAGGAGCATTTCCCTTTAAGAAGGCCGACGTGCTATGGTTCTCCACCCGGGTACGGAAAGCAAAATTAGTCCCTCTCCTCGCTGGAAGTCCAAAAAAAAGGCGTAAATTTGACTAAGTGCCTAGGAGGATGTCCCTTTAAGAAGGCTGACCTGCTATGGTTCTCCACCCGGGTGCGGAAAGCAAAATTAGTCCCTCTCCTCGCTGGAAGTCCAAAAAAAAGGCGTGAATTTGACTAAGTGCCTAGGAGGATGTCCCTTTAAGAAGGCCGACGTGCTATGGTTCTCCACCTGGGTCAGGAAAGCAAAATTGTCCCTCTCCTCGCTGGAAGTCCAAAAAAAAAAGGTGTAAATTTGACTAAGTGTCTAGGAGCATTTCCCTTTAAGAAGGCCGACGTGCTATGGTTCTCCACCTGGGTCAGGAAAGCAAAATTGTCCCTCTCCTCGCTGGAAGTCCAAAAAAAAAAGGTGTAAATTTGACTAAGTGTCTAGGAGCATTTCCCTTTAAGAAGGCCGACCTGCTATGGTTCTCCACCTGGGTCAGGAACGCCAAATTGTCCCTCTCCTCGCTGGAAGTCCAAAAAAAGGCGTGAATTTGACTAAGTGCCTAGGAGCATTTCCCTTTAAGAAGGCCGACGTGCTATGGTTCTCCACCCGGGTACGGAAAGCAAAATTAGTCCCTCTCCTCGCTGGAAGTCCAAAAAAAAGGCGTAAATTTGACTAAGTGCCTAGGAGGATGTCCCTTTAAGAAGGCTGACCTGCTATGGTTCTCCACCCGGGTGCGGAAAGCAAAATTAGTCCCTCTCCTCGCTGGAAGTCCAAAAAAAAGGCGTGAATTTGACTAAGTGCCTAGGAGGATGTCCCTTTAAGAAGGCTGACCTGCTATGGTTCTCCACCCGGGTGCGGAAAGCAAAATTAGTCCCTCTCCTCGCTGGAAGTCCATAAAAAAGGCGTAAATTTGACTAAGTGCCTAGGAGGATGTCCCTTAAAGAAGGCCGACGTGCTATGGTTCTCCACCTGGGTCAGGAAAGCAAAATTGTCCCTCTCCTCGCTGGAAGTCCAAAAAAAAGGCGTAAATTTGACTAAGTGCCTAGGAGGATGTCCCCTTAAGAAGGCCGACGTCCCTTGGTTCTCCACCTGGGTACAGAACGCCAAATTAGTCCCTCTCCTAGCTGGAAGTCCAAAAAAAAGGCGGAAATTTGACTAAGTGCCATCATTTTAGAGTACCAGGACTATAGTGGGGGAATTGGAGCCCTCTGGTGGACACTCGCCGCAAATGCACCCTGAATTAAATACATTATTTCCAGTTCTTTTGGGGCCCTATTTTCAGGCGTAAATTTGACTAAGTGTCTAGGGGCATGTCCCTTTAAGAAGGCCGACCTGCTATGGTTCTCCACCTGGGTCTGGAACGCAAAATTAGTCCCTCTCCTAGCTGGAAGTCCAAAAAAAAAGGCGTGAATTTGACTAAGTGTCTAGGAGGATGTCCCCTTAAGAAGGCCGACGTGCCTTGGTTCTCTACCTGGGTACGGGACGCCATATTAGTCCCTCTCCTCGCTGGAAGTCCAAAAAAAAGGCGTGAATTTGACTAAGTGTCTAGGAGCATTTCCCTTTAAGAAGGCCGGCCTGCTATGGTTCTCCACCTGGGTCCGGAAAGCAAAATTAGTCCCTCTCCTCGCTGGAAGTCCAAAAAAAAGGCGTGAATTTGACTAAGTGCCTAGGAGGATGTCCCTTTAAGAAGGCCGACGTGCTATGGTCCTCCACCTGGGTCAGGAACGCAAAATTGTCCCTCTCCTCGCTGGAAGTCCAAAAAAAAGGCGTGAATTTGACTAAGTGCCTAGGAGGATGTCCCTTTAAGAAGGCCGACGTGCTATGGTTCGCCACCTGGGTCAGGAAAGCAAAATTGTCCCTCTCCTCGCTGGAAGTCCAAAAAAAAAAGGTGTAAATTTGACTAAGTGTCTAGGAGCATTTCCCTTTAAGAAGGCCGACCTGCTATGGTTCTCCACCTGGGTCAGGAACGCCAAATTGTCCCTCTCCTCGCTGGAAGTCCAAAAAAAAGGCGTGAATTTGACTAAGTGCCTAGGAGCATTTCCCTTTAAGAAGGCCGACGTGCTATGGTTCTCCACCCGGGTACGGAAAGCAAAATTAGTCCCTCTCCTCGCTGGAAGTCCAAAAAAAAGGCGTAAATTTGACTAAGTGCCTAGGAGCATTTCCCTTTAAGAAGGCCGACGTGCTATGGTTCTCCACCCGGGTACGGAAAGCAAAATTAGTCCCTCTCCTCGCTGGAAGTCCAAAAAAAAGGCGTAAATTTGACTAAGTGCCTAGGAGGATGTCCCTTTAAGAAGGCTGACCTGCTATGGTTCTCCACCCGGGTGCGGAAAGCAAAATTAGTCCCTCTCCTCGCTGGAAGTCCAAAAAAAAGGCGGAAATTTGACTAAGTGCCTAGGAGGATGTCCCTTTAAGAAGGCTGACCTGCTATGGTTCTCCACCCGGGTACGGAAAGCAAAATTAGTCCCTCTCCTAGCTGGAAGTCCAAAAAAAAAGGCGTGAATTTGACTAAGTGTCTAGGAGGATGTCCCCTTAAGAAGGCCGACGTGCCTTGGTTCTCTACCTGGGTACGGAACGCCAAATTAGTCCCTCTCCTCGCTGGAAGTCCAAAAAAAAAGGTGTAAATTTGACTAAGTGCCTAGGAGCATTTCCCTTTAAGAAGGCCGACCTGCTATGGTTCTCCACCTGGGTCAGGAACGCCAAATTGTCCCTCTCCTCGCTGGAAGTCCAAAAAAAAGGCGTGAATTTGACTAAGTGCCTAGGAGGATGTCCCTTTAAGAAGGCCGACGTGCTATGGTTCTCCACCTGGGTCAGGAAAGCAAAATTGTCCCTCTCCTCGCTGGAAGTCCAAAAAAAAAAGGTGTAAATTTGACTAAGTGTCTAGGAGCATTTCCCTTTAAGAAGGCCGACCTGCTATGGTTCTCCACCTGGGTCAGGAACGCCAAATTGTCCCTCTCCTCGCTGGAAGTCCAAAAAAAAGGCGTGAATTTGACTAAGTGCCTAGGAGCATTTCCCTTTAAGAAGGCCGACGTGCTATGGTTCTCCACCCGGGTACGGAAAGCAAAATTAGTCCCTCTCCTCGCTGGAAGTCCAAAAAAAAGGCGTAAATTTGACTAAGTGCCTAGGAGCATTTCCCTTTAAGAAGGCCGACGTGCTATGGTTCTCCACCTGGGTCAGGAAAGCAAAATTGTCCCTCTCCTCGCTGGAAGTCCAAAAAAAAGGCGTAAATTTGACTAAGTGCCTAGGAGGATGTCCCTTAAAGAAGGCCGACGTGCTATGGTTCTCCACCCGGGTACGGAAAGCAAAATTAGTCCCTCTCCTCGCTGGAAGTCCAAAAAAAAGGCGTAAATTTGACTAAGTGCCTAGGAGGATGTCCCTTTAAGAAGGCCGACCTGCTATGGTTCTCCACCTGGGTCCGGAAAGCAAAATTAGTCCCTCTCCTCGCTGGAAGTCCAAAAAAAAATGTCGTAAATTTGACTAAGTGCCTAGGAGGATGTCCCTTTAAGAAGGCCGACCTGCTATGGTTCTCCACCTGGGTCAGGAACGCAAAATTGTCCCTCTCCTCGCTGGAAGTCCAAAAAAAAGGCGTGAATTTGACTAAGTGTCTAGGAGCATTTCCCTTTAAGAAGGCCGACCTGCTATGGTTCTCCACCTGGGTCAGGAAAGCAAAATTGTCCCTCTCCTCGCTGGAAGTCCAAAAAAAAGGCGTAAATTTGACTAAGTGCCTAGGAGGATGTCCCTTTAAGAAGGCTGACCTGCTATGGTTCTCCACCCGGGTACGGAAAGCAAAATTAGTCCCTCTCCTCGCTGGAAGTCCAAAAAAAAGGCGTAAATTTGACTAAGTGCCTAGGAGGATGTCCCTTTAAGAAGGCTGACCTGCTATGGTTCTCCACCCGGGTACGGAAAGCAAAATTAGTCCCTCTCCTCGCTGGAAGTCCAAAAAAAAGGCGTAAATTTGACTAAGTGCCTAGGAGGATGTCCCTTTAAGAAGGCTGACCTGCTATGGTTTTCCACCCGGGTACGGAAAGCAAAATTAGTCCCTCTCCTCGCTGGAAGTCCAAAAAAAAGGTGTAAATTTGACTAAGTGCCTAGGAGGATGTCCCTTTAAGAAGGCTGACCTGCTATGGTTCTCCACCCGGGTGCGGAAAGCAAAATTAGTCCCTCTCCTCGCTGGAAGTCCAAAAAAAAGGCGGAAATTTGACTAAGTGCCTAGGAGGATGTCCCTTTAAGAAGGCTGACCTGCTATGGTTCTCCACCCGGGTACGGAAAGCAAAATTAGTCCCTCTCCTCGCTGGAAGTCCAAAAAAAAGGCGTAAATTTGACTAAGTGCCTAGGAGCATTTCCCTTTAAGAAGGCCGACCTGCTATGGTTCTCCACCCGGGTCCGGAACTCAAAATTAGTCCCTCTCCTAGTTGGAAGTCATCAAAAAAAGGCGGAAATTTGACTAAGTGCCATCATTTTAGAGTACCAGGACTATAGCTGGGGAATTGGAGCCCTCTGGTGGACACTCGCTGCAAATGCACCCTGAATTAAACACATTATTTCCAGTTCTTTTGGTGTTCCCGGGGAATGAGAGGCCTTTTGTGGGCCAGAAAGAGTGGGGGACCCTTGGAGCCCCTATTTTCAGACAGTTTGGCTTATTTCGGTGACGCCGGGGCGTCCATCAGGTCTTCCCGGGGAATGAGAGGCCTTTTGTGGCCATATGTCAACAAAAGAGTGGGGAAATGGAGCCCTCCGGTGGACTCCCGCTGCAAATGCACCCCCCAAATTAAATACATTAATTCCAGGCCTTTTGGGGCCCTATATTCAGACGGTGTGTAGCCCTCCAGTGGACTCCCGCCTCCAACGCACCCCCCAAATTAAAGACATCACCCCCCAAATTAAAGGCATCATTTCCAGTTCTTTTGGGGCCCTATTTTCAGACAGTTTGGCGGATTTCCTTGACGCCGGGGAGTCCTACAGGTGTTCCCGGGGAATGAGAGGCCTTTTGTGGGCCAGAAAGAGTGGGGAACCCTTGGAGCCCCTATTTTCAGACAGTTTGGCTTATTTCGGTGACGCCGGGGCGTCCATCAGGTCTTCCCGGGGAATGAGAGGCCTTTTGTGGCCATATGTCAACAAAAGAGTGGGGAAATGGAGCCCTCCGGTGGACTCCCGCTGCAAATGCACCCCCCAAATTAAAGACATTAATTCCAGGCCTTTTGGGGCCCTATATTCAGACGGTGTGGAGCCCTCCAGTGGACTCCCGCCTCCAATGCACCCCCCAAATTAAAGACATCACCCCCCAAATTAAAGGCATCATTTCCAGTTCTTTTGGGGCCCTATTTTCAGACAGTTTGGCGTATTTCCTTGACGCCGGGGAGTCCTACAGGTGTTCCCGGGGAATGAGAGGCCTTTTGTGGGCCAGAAAGAGTGGGGAACCCTTGGAGCCCCTATTTTCAGACAGTTTGGCTTATTTCGGTGACGCCGGGGGGGTCCTTCAGGTCTCCCCGGGGAATGAGAGGCCTTTTGGGGCCATACATAGGTCAACAAAAGAGTGGGGAATTGGAGCCCTCCGGTGGACTCCCGCTGCAAATGCACCCCCCAAATTAAATACATTAATTCCAGGCCTTTTGGGGCCCTATATTCAGACGGTGTGGAGCCCTCCAGTGGACTCCCGCCTCCAATGCACCCCCATAATTATAGACATCACCCCCCAAATTAAACACATTATTTCCAGTTCTTTTGGGCCCCTATTTTCAGACGGTTTGGCGTATTTCCTTGACGCCGGGGAGTCCTACAGGTGTTCCCGGGGAATGAGAGGCCTTTTGTGGGCCAGAAATAGTGGGGAACACTTGGAGCCCCTATTTTCAGACAGTTTGCCGTATTTCGGTGACGCCGGGGCGTCCGTCAGGTCTTCCCGGGGAATGTGAGGCCTTTCGTGGGCCATATTTTCAGACAGATTGGCCTGTTTCAGTGACGCCGAGGCGTCCATCAGGTCTTCCCGGGGAGTGTGAGGCCTTTTGGGGCCCTATTTTCAGACAGAAAAAAAAGAAAAGTAACCCTTACACTACAAAGGACAGCGGGGAAACGCCCCCCCAGCAAAGTCACAGGGGAAGTGGGGTAGACAAGTGGAGAGTGTCTGGGGAAAAGTCCACAAAATGATCAAAAATCACACCCAGGTACGAGTGCCACAAGTCCCGCCGCGTCCCACCCGAGTCCGAGGTGCCCCCCACATGCCCAAAACGCACCCAGCAAAGGCGCACTGTGATTGGGAAGAAAATTTGGAAAAGTGGGCAAAAGTCCGGAAAAATGACCAAAAACCACACCCAGGTTAGAGCCCCACACGTCCTGCAGTCGCACCCGAGTCCTGGGATGCCCAACATGTCCAAAAAAATCAAAAAAAGCCCAAAAAATCAAAAAAATCCCCGGGCCGTATCTTGGACGCCGGCGTACCGCGTTCGGCCCTCGTGCCGTAGTTTGGCGACCGATTGTAAAAATTTGCCGCGACCGGCTAGTTTTTTTCCTTGGAGTAAATAGAGAGTAGATCCAGCAGAAAATATGCACTATAAACAAAGAGAGGGAGTTTGGAGGGGGGCAAAAACGCCCTCTTGGAACTTTTGCAGCAGCACACATCAAACTAGCGGGGAGAAGGCATGCATAGCAAAAGTCCACGAAATGATCAAAAATCCAGGCGCACTGTGATTGGGGAGAAAAGTTGGGAAAGTGGGCAAAAGTCCCGAATTTGGTCCAAAATCACACCCAGGTTCGAGTCCCACAAGTCCCGCCGCGTTCCACCAGGGTTCCGGGGTGCCTACAATGTCCACAACGCACCCAGCAAAGGCGCACTGTGAGTGGGCAAGAAAAGTTGGGAAAGTGGGCAAAAGTCCCGAATTTGGTCCAAAATCACACCCAGGTTCGAGTCCCACAAGTCCCGCCGCGTTCCACCAGGGTTCCGGGGTGCCTACAATGTCCACGACGCACCCAGCAAAGGCGCACTGTGATTGGGAAGAAAAGTTGGGAAAGTGGGCAAAAGTCCCGAATTTGGTCCAAAATCACACCCAGGTTCGAGTCCCACAAGTCCCGCCGCGTTCCACCAGGGTTCCAGGGTGCCTGACATGTCCACGACGCACCCAGCAAAGGCGCACTGTGATTGGGAAGAAAAGTTGGGAAAGTGGGCAAAAGTCCCGAATTTGGTCCAAAATCACACCCAGGTTCGAGTCCCACAAGTCCCGCCGCGTTCCACCAGGGTTCCGGGGTGCCTACAATGTCCACAACTTACCCAGCAAAGGTGCACTGTGATTGGGAAGAAAAGTTGGGAAAGTGGGCAAAAGTCCCGAATTTGGTCCAAAATCACACCCAGGTTCGAGTCCCACAAGTCCCGCCGCGTTCCACCAGGGTTCCGGGGTGCCTACAATGTCCACAACGCACCCAGCAAAGGCGCACTGTGAGTGGGGAGAAAAGTTGGGAAAGTGGGCAAAAGTCCCGAATTTGGTCCAAAATCACACCCAGG
Source organism: Nerophis lumbriciformis (assembly GCF_033978685.3). Lineage (NCBI taxonomy): Eukaryota > Metazoa > Chordata > Actinopteri > Syngnathiformes > Syngnathidae > Nerophis > Nerophis lumbriciformis. The sequence continues at coordinate 114,306 of NW_027316585.1, read as the reverse complement.
TTCGAGTCCCACAAGTCCCGCCGCGTTCCACCAGGGTTCCGGGGTGCCTACAATGTCCACAACTTACCCAGCAAAGGCGCACTGTGATTGGGAAGAAAAGTTGGGAAAGTGGGCAAAAGTCCCGAATGTGGTCCAAAATCACACCCAGGTTCGAGTCCCACAAGTCCCGCCGCGTTCCACCAGGGTTCCGGGGTGCCTGACATGTCCACGACGCACCCAGCAAAGGCGCACTGTGATTGGGAAGAAAAGTTGGGAAAGTGGGCAAAAGTCCCGAATTTGGTCCAAAATCACACCCAGGTTCGAGTCCCACAAGTCCCGCCGCGTTCCACCAGGGTTCCGGGGTGCCTACAATGTCCACAACGCACCCAGCAAAGGCGCACTGTGATTGGGAAGAAAAGTTGGGAAAGTGGGCAAAAGTCCCGAATTTGGTCCAAAATCACACCCAGGTTCGAGTCCCACAAGAAAAGTCCCGAATTTGGTCCAAAATCACACCCAGGTTCGAGTCCCGCAAGTCCCGCCGCGTTCCATCAGAGTGCCGGGGTGCCTACAATGTCCACAACGCACCCAGCAAAGGCGCACTGTGATTGGGAAGAAAAGTTGGGAAAGTGGGCAAAAGTCCCGAATTCGGTCCAAAATCACACCCAGGTTCGAGTCCCACAAGTCCCGCCGCGTTCCACCAGGGTTCCGGGGTGCCTACAATGTCCACGACGCACCCAGCAAAGGCGCACTGTGATTGGGAAGAAAAGTTGGGAAAGTGGGCAAAAGTCCCGAATTTGGTCCAAAATCACACCCAGGTTCGAGTCCCACAAGTCCCGCCGCGTTCCACCAGGGTTCCGGGGTGCCTACAATGTCCACAACGCACCCAGCAAAGGCGCACTGTGATTGGGAAGAAAAGTTGGGAAAGTGGGCAAAAGTCCCGAATTTGGTCCAAAATCACACCCAGGTTCGAGTCCCACAAGTCCCGCCGCGTTCCACCAGTGTCTCGGGGTGCCTACAATGTCCACAACGCACCCAGCAAAGGCGCACTGTGATTGGGAAGAAAAGTTGGGAAAGTGGGCAAAAGTCCCGAATTTGGTCCAAAATCACACCCAGGTTCCAGTCCCACAAGTCCCGCCGCGTTCCACCAGTGTCTCGGGGTGCCTACAATGTCCACAACGCACCCAGCAAAGGTGCACTGTGATTGGGAAGAAAAGTTGGGAAAGTGGGCAAAAGTCCCGAATTTTATCCAAAATCACACCCAGGTTCGAGTCCCACAAGTCCCGCCGCGTTCCACCAGGGTTCCGGGGTGCCTACAATGTCCACAACTTACCCAGCAAAGGCGCACTGTGAGTGGGGAGAAAAGTTGGGAAAGTGGGCAAAAGTCCCGAATTTGGTCCAAAATCACACCCAGGTTCGAGTCCCACAAGTCCCGCCGCGTTCCACCAGGGTTCCGGGGTGCCTACAATGTCCACAACTTACCCAGCAAAGGCGCACTGTGATTGGGAAGAAAAGTTGGGAAAGTGGGCAAAAGTCCCGAATGTGGTCCAAAATCACACCCAGGTTCGAGTCCCACAAGTCCCGCCGCGTTCCACCAGGGTTCCGGGGGTGCCTGGCATGTCCACAACTTACCCAGCAAAGGCGCACTGTGAGTGGGGAAGAAAAGTTGGAAAAGTGGGCAAAAGTCCGGAAAAATGACCAAAAACCACACCCAGGTTAGAGCCCGACACGTCCTGCAGTCGCACCCGAGTCCTGGGATGCCCAACATGTCCAAAAAAATCAAAAAAAGCCCAAAAAATCAAAAAAATCCCCGGGCCGTATCTTGGACGCCGGCGTACCGCGTTCGGCCCTCGTGCCGTAGTTTGGCGACCGATTGTAAAAATTTGCCGCGACCGGCTAGTTTTTTTCCTTGGAGTAAATAGAGAGTAGATCCAGCAGAAAATATGCACTATAAACAAAGAGAGGGAGTTTGGAGGGGGGGCAAAAACGCCCTCTTGGAACTTAGTCCCGCCGCGTTCCACCAGTGTCTCGGGGTGCCTACAATGTCCACAACTTACCCAGCAAAGGCGCACTGTGATTGGGAAGAAAAGTTGGGAAAGTGGGCAAAAGTCCCGAATTTGGTCCAAAATCACACCCAGGTTCGAGTCCCACAAGTCCCGCCGCGTTCCACCAGTGTCTCGGGGTGCCTACAATGTCCACAACGCACCCAGCAAAGGCGCACTGTGATTGGGAAGAAAAGTTGGGAAAGTGGGCAAAAGTCCCGAATTTGGTCCAAAATCACACCCAGGTTCGAGTCCCACAAGTCCCGCCGCGTTCCACCAGTGTCTCGGGGTGCCTACAATGTCCACGACGCACCCAGCAAAGGCGCACTGTGATTGGGAAGAAAAGTTGGGAAAGTGGGCAAAAGTCCCGAATTTGGTCCAAAGTCACACCCAGGTTCGAGTCCCACAAGTCCCGCCGCGTTCCACCAGGGTTCCGGGGTGCCTACAATGTCCACAACGCACCCAGCAAAGGCGCACTGTGATTGGGAAGAAAAGTTGGGAAAGTGGGCAAAAGTCCCGAATTTGATCCAAAAGCACACCCAGGTTCGAGTCCCACAAGTCCCGCCGCGTTCCACCAGGGTTCCGGGGTGCCTACAATGTCCACGACGCACCCAGCAAAGGCGCACTGTGATTGGGAAGAAAAGTTGGGAAAGTGGGCAAAAGTCCCGAATTTGGTCCAAAATCACACCCAGGTTCGAGTCCCACAAGTCCCGCCGCGTTCCACCGGTGTCTCGGGGGTGCCTGGCATGTCCACAACTTACCCAGCAAAGGCGCACTGTGATTGGGAAGAAAAGTTGGGAAAGTGGGCAAAAGTCCCGAATTTGGTCCAAAATCACACCCAGGTTCGAGTCCCACAAGTCCCGCCGCGTTCCACCAGTGTCTCGGGGTGCCTGGCATGTCCACAACGCACCCAGCAAAGGCGCACTGTGATTGGGAAGAAAAGTTGGGAAAGTGGGCAAAAGTCCCGAATTTGGTCCAAAATCACACCCAGGTTCGAGTCCCACAAGTCCCGCCGCGTTCCACCAGGGTTGCGGGGTGCCTGACATGTCCACGACGCACCCAGCAAAGGCGCACTGTGATTGGGAAGAAAAGTTGGGAAAGTGGGCAAAAGTCCCGAATTTGGTCCAAAATCACACCCAGGTTCGAGTCCCACAAGTCCCGCCGCGTTCCACCAGTGTCTCGGGGTGCCTACAATGTCCACAACGCACCCAGCAAAGGCGCACTGTGATTGGGAAGAAAAGTTGGGAAAGTGGGCAAAAGTCCCGAATTTGGTCCAAAATCACACCCAGGTTCGAGTCCCACAAGTCCCGCCGCGTTCCACCAGGGTTCCGGGGTGCCTACAATGTCCACAACGCACCCAGCAAAGGCGCACTGTGATTGGGAAGAAAAGTTGGGAAAGTGGGCAAAAGTCCCGAATTTGGTCCAAAATCACACCCAGGTTCGAGTCCCACAAGTCCCGCCGCGTTCCACCAGTGTCTCGGGGTGCCTACAATGTCCACAACGCACCCAGCAAAGGCGCACTGTGATTGGGAAGAAAAGTTGGGAAAGTGGGCAAAAGTCCCGAATTTGGTCCAAAATCACACCCAGGTTCGAGTCCCACAAGTCCCGCCGCGTTCCACCAGGGTTCCGGGGTGCCTACAATGCCTAAGACGCACCCAGCAAAGGCGCACTGTGATTGGGAAGAAAAGTTGGGAAAGTGGGCAAAAGTCCCGAATTTGGTCCAAAATCACACCCAGGTTCGAGTCCCACAAGTCCCGCCGCGTTCCACCAGGGTTCCGGGGTGCCTACAATGTCCACAACTTACCCAGCAAAGGCGCACTGTGATTGGGAAGAAAAGTTGGGAAAGTGGGCAAAAGTCCCGAATTTGGTCCAAAATCACACCCAGGTTCGAGTCCCACAAGTCCCGCCGCGTTCCACCAGTGTCTCGGGGTGCCTACAATGTCCACAACGCACCCAGCAAAGGCGCACTGTGATTGGGAAGAAAAGTTGGGAAAGTGGGCAAAAGTCCCGAATTTGGTCCAAAATCACACCCAGGTTCGAGTCCCACAAGTCCCGCCGCGTTCCACCAGGGTTCCGGGGTGCCTACAATGTCCACAACTTACCCAGCAAAGGCGCACTGTGATTGGGAAGAAAAGTTGGGAAAGTGGGCAAAAGTCCCGAATTTGGTCCAAAAGCACACCCAGGTTCGAGTCCCACAAGTCCCGCCGCGTTCCACCAGTGTCTCGGGGTGCCTACAATGTCCACAACGCACCCAGCAAAGGCGCACTGTGATTGGGAAGAAAAGTTGGGAAAGTGGGCAAAAGTCCCGAATTTGGTCCAAAATCACACCCAGGTTCGAGTCCCACAAGTCCCGCCGCGTTCCACCAGGGTTCCGGGGTGCCTACAATGTCCACGACGCACCCAGCAAAGGCGCACTGTGATTGGGAAGAAAAGTTGGGAAAGTGGGCAAAAGTCCCGAATTTGGTCCAAAATCACACCCAGGTTCGAGTCCCACAAGTCCCGCCGCGTTCCACCAGGGTTCCGGGGTGCCTACAATGTCCACGACGCACCCAGCAAAGGCGCACTGTGATTGGGAAGAAAAGTTGGGAAAGTGGGCAAAAGTCCCGAATTTGGTCCAAAATCACACCCAGGTTCGAGTCCCACAAGTCCCGCCGCGTTCCACCAGTGTCTCGGGGCGCCTACAATGTCCACAACGCACCCAGCAAAGGCGCACTGTGATTGGGAAGAAAAGTTGGGAAAGTGGGCAAAAGTCCCGAATTGGATCCAAAATCACACCCAGGTTCGAGTCCCACAAGTCCCGCCGCGTTCCACCAGGGTTCCGGGGTGCCTACAATGTCCACAACTTACCCAGCAAAGGTGCACTGTGATTGGGAAGAAAAGTTGGGAAAGTGGGCAAAAGTCCCGAATTTTATCCAAAATCACACCCAGGTTCGAGTCCCGCAAGTCCCGCCGCGTTCCACCAGGGTTCCGGGGTGCCTACAATGTCCACAACGCACCCAGCAAAGGCGCACTGTGATTGGGAAGAAAAGTTGGGAAAGTGGGCAAAAGTCCCGAATTTGGTCCAAAATCACACCCAGGTTCGAGTCCCACAAGTCCCGCCGCGTTCCACCAGGGTTCCGGGGTGCCTACAATGTCCACAACGCACCCAGCAAAGGCGCACTGTGATTGGGAAGAAAAGTTGGGAAAGTGGGCAAAAGTCCCGAATTTGGTCCAAAATCACACCCAGGTTCGAGTCCCACAAGTCCCGCCGCGTTCCACCAGGGTTCCGGGGTGCCTACAATGTCCACAACGCACCCAGCAAAGGCGCACTGTGATTGGGAAGAAAAGTTGGGAAAGTGGGCAAAAGTCCCGAATTTGGTCCAAAATCACACCCAGGTTCGAGTCCCACAAGTCCCGCCGCGTTCCACCAGGGTTCCGGGGTGCCTACAATGTCCACAACGCACCCAGCAAAGGCGCACTGTGATTGGGAAGAAAAGTTGGGAAAGTGGGCAAAAGTCCCGAATTTGGTCCAAAATCACACCCAGGTTCGAGTCCCACAAGTCCCGCCGCGTTCCACCAGGGTTCCGGGGTGCCTACAATGTCCACAACGCACCCAGCAAAGGCGCACTGTGATTGGGAAGAAAAGTTGGGAAAGTGGGCAAAAGTCCCGAATTTGGTCCAAAATCACACCCAGGTTCGAGTCCCACAAGTCCCGCCGCGTTCCACCAGGGTTCCGGGGTGCCTACAATGTCCACAACGCACCCAGCAAAGGCGCACTGTGATTGGGAAGAAAAGTTGGGAAAGTGGGCAAAAGTCCCGAATTTGGTCCAAAATCACACCCAGGTTCGAGTCCCACAAGTCCCGCCGCGTTCCACCAGTGTCTCGGGGTGCCTACAATGTCCACAACGCACCCAGCAAAGGCGCACTGTGATTGGGAAGAAAAGTTGGGAAAGTGGGCAAAAGTCCCGAATTTGGTCCAAAATCACACCCAGGTTCGAGTCCCACAAGTCCCGCCGCGTTCCACCAGTGTCTCGGGGTGCCTACAATGTCCACAACGCACCCAGCAAAGGCGCACTGTGATTGGGAAGAAAAGTTGGGAAAGTGGGCAAAAGTCCCGAATTTGGTCCAAAATCACACCCAGGTTCGAGTCCCACAAGTCCCGCCGCGTTCCACCAGGGTTCCGGGGTGCCTACAATGTCCACAACTTACCCAGCAAAGGTGCACTGTGATTGGGAAGAAAAGTTGGGAAAGTGGGCAAAAGTCCCGAATTTGGTCCAAAATCACACCCAGGTTCGAGTCCCACAAGTCCCGCCGCGTTCCACCAGGGTTCCGGGGTGCCTACAATGTCCACAACGCACCCAGCAAAGGCGCACTGTGATTGGGAAGAAAAGTTGGGAAAGTGGGCAAAAGTCCCGAATTTGGTCCAAAATCACACCCAGGTTCGAGTCCCACAAGTCCCGACGCGTTCCACCAGTGTCTCGGGGTGCCTACAATGTCCACAACGCACCCAGCAAAGGCGCACTGTGATTGGGAAGAAAAGTTGGGAAAGTGGGCAAAAGTCCCGAATTTGGTCCAAAATCACACCCAGGTTCGAGTCCCACAAGTCCCGCCGCGTTCCACCAGGGTTCCGGGGTGCCTACAATGTCCACGACGCACCCAGCAAAGGCGCACTGTGATTGGGAAGAAAAGTTGGGAAAGTGGGCAAAAGTCCCGAATTTGATCCAAAATTATGCCCGGGTTGGAGTACCACGAGTCCGGCCGCGTTCCACCGGTGTCCCGGGGGTGCCTGGCATGTCCACAACTTACCCAGCAAAGGCGCACTGTGATTGGGAAGAAAAGTTGGGAAAGTGGGCAAAAGTCCCGAATTTGATCCAAAATTATGCCCGGGTTGGAGTACCACGAGTCCGGCCGCGTTCCACCGGTGTCCCGGGGGTGCCTGCCATGTCCACAACTTACCCAGCAAAGGCGCACTGTGATTGGGAAGAAAAGTTGGGAAAGTGGGCAAAAGTCCCGAATTTGATCCAAAATTATGCCCGGGTTGGAGTACCACGAGTCCGGCCGCGTTCCACCGGTGTCCCGGGGGTGCCTGCCATGTCCACAACTTACCCAGCAAAGGCGCACTGTGATTCAGAAGAAAAGTTGGGAAAGTGGGGAAAAAAAGGACCGTGAAATATCCAAAATTATGCCCGGGTTGGAGTACCACGAGTCCGGCCGCGTTCCACCGGTGTCCCGGGGGTGCCTGGCACGTCCACAACTTACCCAGCAAAGGCGCACTGTCAGTGGGGAAGACCAAACATGTCTCGGATTTTTTCCAAGTACCTTAACGAGAGAGGCTAAAAAGCACCTGTTTTTACCTTCTCTCGTTGTTGTACTTAGAAAAAAAACGAGAAAATAAAAAATCTGGGTTTTTTTCTAAGTACCTTAACGAGAGAGGCTAAAAAAAACCATTTTTTACCTTCTCTCGTTGTTGTACTTAGAAAAAAAACGAGAAAAAAATTTTTCCCCATTCATTTCAATGGGAGTTCATTTTTTTTTTGGGATTTTTTCTAAGTACCTTAACGAGAGAGGCTTAATTTTTCACCTACTTTTTACCTTCTCTCGATTTTTCGTTTTTTACCTGGTCGACCAAAACACCTCCATCTCGTTACTATGTGCACCATGTCTGACAGGCTGAAATCACAGGGAACGCGTCCGAGTCAAAGTGAGCTATTTTCGGACACAAATATGGTGTTTTCCCCCTCTATCCTCTGGTTCTTTTTTCAAACTGATCTTCCAGCATCTGAGCGACAGGGGCTCATGCAGACACCTGTGTCCGCCCGAGGGGCGCCTTCCCGGACACATATATGGTGCTTCCCCCCTCTTTACCCCGGTCCTTTTTCAAACTGATCTTCCAGCATCTGAGCGACAGGGGCTCATGCAGACACCTGTGTCCGCCCGAGGGGCGCCTTCCCGGACACATATATGGTGCTTCCCCCCTCTTTACCCCGGTCCTTTTTCAAACTGATCTTCCAGCATCTGAGCGACAGGGGCTCATGCAGACACCTGTGTCCGCCCGAGGGGCGCCTTCCCGGACACATATATGGTGCTTTCCCCCTCTTTACCCCGGTCCTTTTTCAAACTGCTCTTCCAGCATCTGAGCGACAGGGGCTCATGCAGACACCTGTGTCCGCCCGAGGGGCGCCTTCCTGGACACATATATGGTGCTTTCCCCCTCTTTACCCCGGTCCTTTTTCAAACTGCTCTTCCAGCTTCTGAGCGACAGGGGCTCATGCAGACACCTGTGTCCGCCTAAGGGGCGCTATCTCGGACACATTTTCAACTTTTCCCGCATGAATGAAATCCTGGAACTGATTCCACCCAGGTACTTAGGGCTTCCAGGGCTTGAGCGACAGGGGCTCTGTCCGGAGCGTGTGTCCGCCTAGGGGGCGCTGTCTCGGACACATTTTCAACTTTTCCCGCATGGATGAAATCCTGGAACTGATTCCACCCAGGTACTTAGGACTTCCAGGGCTTGAGCGACAGGGGCTCTGTCCGGAGCGTGTGTCCGCCTAGGGGGCGCTGTCCCGGACACATTTTCAACTTTTCCCGCATGAATGAAATCCTGGAACTGATTCCACCCAGGTACTTAGGACTTCCAGGGCTTGAGCGACAGGGGCTCTGTCCGGAGCGTGTGTCCGCCTAGGGGGCGCTGTCCCGGACACATTTTCAACTTTTCCCGCATGGATGAAATCCTGGAACTGATTCCACCCAGGTACTTAGGGCTTCCAGGGCTTGAGCGACAGGGGCTCTGTCCGGAGCGTGTGTCCGCCTAGGGGGCGCTGTCTCGGACACATTTTCAACTTTTCCCGCATGAATGAAATCCTGGAACTGATTCCACCCAGGTACTTAGGGCTTCCAGGGCTTGAGCGACAGGGGCTCTGTCCGGAGCGTGTGTCCGCCTAGGGGGCGCTGTCTCGGACACATTTTCAACTTTTCCCGCATGAATGAAATCCTGGAACTGATTCCACCCAGGTACTTGGGGCTTCCAGGGCTCGAGCGACAGGGGCTCTGTCCGGAGCGTGTGTCCGCCTAGGGGGCGCTGTCTCGGACACATTTTCAACTTTTCCCGCATGAATGAAATCCTGGAACTGATTCCACCCAGGTACTTGGTGCTTCCAGGGCTCGAGCGACAGGGGCTCGGTCCGGAGCGCGCGTCCGCCTAGGGGGCGCTGTCTCGGACACATTTTCAACTTTTCCCGTATGAATGAAATCCTGGACCTCCGTCCAGGTACTCGGGGCTTCCCAGGACTTGAGCGACAGGGGCTCGGAC
>NW_027316585.1:77500-95000 GCF_033978685.3 Nerophis lumbriciformis | reverse complement strand
TTCCCTTTAAGAAGGCCGACGTGCTATGGTTCTCCACCCGGGTACGGAAAGCAAAATTGTCCCTCTCCTCGCTGGAAGTCCAAAAAAAAGGCGTGAATTTGACTAAGTGCCTAGGAGGATGTCCCTTTAAGAAGGCCGACGTGCTATGGTTCTCCACCTGGGTCAGGAAAGCAAAATTGTCCCTCTCCTCGCTGGAAGTCCAAAAAAAAAAGGTGTAAATTTGACTAAGTGTCTAGGAGCATTTCCCTTTAAGAAGGCCGACGTGCTATGGTTCTCCACCTGGGTCAGGAAAGCAAAATTGTCCCTCTCCTCGCTGGAAGTCCAAAAAAAAAAGGTGTAAATTTGACTAAGTGTCTAGGAGCATTTCCCTTTAAGAAGGCCGACCTGCTATGGTTCTCCACCTGGGTCAGGAACGCCAAATTGTCCCTCTCCTCGCTGGAAGTCCAAAAAAAGGCGTGAATTTGACTAAGTGCCTAGGAGCATTTCCCTTTAAGAAGGCCGACGTGCTATGGTTCTCCACCCGGGTACGGAAAGCAAAATTAGTCCCTCTCCTCGCTGGAAGTCCAAAAAAAAGGCGTAAATTTGACTAAGTGCCTAGGAGGATGTCCCTTTAAGAAGGCTGACCTGCTATGGTTCTCCACCCGGGTGCGGAAAGCAAAATTAGTCCCTCTCCTCGCTGGAAGTCCAAAAAAAAGGCGTGAATTTGACTAAGTGCCTAGGAGGATGTCCCTTTAAGAAGGCCGACGTGCTATGGTTCTCCACCTGGGTCAGGAAAGCAAAATTGTCCCTCTCCTCGCTGGAAGTCCAAAAAAAAAAGGTGTAAATTTGACTAAGTGTCTAGGAGCATTTCCCTTTAAGAAGGCCGACGTGCTATGGTTCTCCACCTGGGTCAGGAAAGCAAAATTGTCCCTCTCCTCGCTGGAAGTCCAAAAAAAAAAGGTGTAAATTTGACTAAGTGTCTAGGAGCATTTCCCTTTAAGAAGGCCGACCTGCTATGGTTCTCCACCTGGGTCAGGAACGCCAAATTGTCCCTCTCCTCGCTGGAAGTCCAAAAAAAGGCGTGAATTTGACTAAGTGCCTAGGAGCATTTCCCTTTAAGAAGGCCGACGTGCTATGGTTCTCCACCCGGGTACGGAAAGCAAAATTAGTCCCTCTCCTCGCTGGAAGTCCAAAAAAAAGGCGTAAATTTGACTAAGTGCCTAGGAGGATGTCCCTTTAAGAAGGCTGACCTGCTATGGTTCTCCACCCGGGTGCGGAAAGCAAAATTAGTCCCTCTCCTCGCTGGAAGTCCAAAAAAAAGGCGTGAATTTGACTAAGTGCCTAGGAGGATGTCCCTTTAAGAAGGCTGACCTGCTATGGTTCTCCACCCGGGTGCGGAAAGCAAAATTAGTCCCTCTCCTCGCTGGAAGTCCATAAAAAAGGCGTAAATTTGACTAAGTGCCTAGGAGGATGTCCCTTAAAGAAGGCCGACGTGCTATGGTTCTCCACCTGGGTCAGGAAAGCAAAATTGTCCCTCTCCTCGCTGGAAGTCCAAAAAAAAGGCGTAAATTTGACTAAGTGCCTAGGAGGATGTCCCCTTAAGAAGGCCGACGTCCCTTGGTTCTCCACCTGGGTACAGAACGCCAAATTAGTCCCTCTCCTAGCTGGAAGTCCAAAAAAAAGGCGGAAATTTGACTAAGTGCCATCATTTTAGAGTACCAGGACTATAGTGGGGGAATTGGAGCCCTCTGGTGGACACTCGCCGCAAATGCACCCTGAATTAAATACATTATTTCCAGTTCTTTTGGGGCCCTATTTTCAGGCGTAAATTTGACTAAGTGTCTAGGGGCATGTCCCTTTAAGAAGGCCGACCTGCTATGGTTCTCCACCTGGGTCTGGAACGCAAAATTAGTCCCTCTCCTAGCTGGAAGTCCAAAAAAAAAGGCGTGAATTTGACTAAGTGTCTAGGAGGATGTCCCCTTAAGAAGGCCGACGTGCCTTGGTTCTCTACCTGGGTACGGGACGCCATATTAGTCCCTCTCCTCGCTGGAAGTCCAAAAAAAAGGCGTGAATTTGACTAAGTGTCTAGGAGCATTTCCCTTTAAGAAGGCCGGCCTGCTATGGTTCTCCACCTGGGTCCGGAAAGCAAAATTAGTCCCTCTCCTCGCTGGAAGTCCAAAAAAAAGGCGTGAATTTGACTAAGTGCCTAGGAGGATGTCCCTTTAAGAAGGCCGACGTGCTATGGTCCTCCACCTGGGTCAGGAACGCAAAATTGTCCCTCTCCTCGCTGGAAGTCCAAAAAAAAGGCGTGAATTTGACTAAGTGCCTAGGAGGATGTCCCTTTAAGAAGGCCGACGTGCTATGGTTCGCCACCTGGGTCAGGAAAGCAAAATTGTCCCTCTCCTCGCTGGAAGTCCAAAAAAAAAAGGTGTAAATTTGACTAAGTGTCTAGGAGCATTTCCCTTTAAGAAGGCCGACCTGCTATGGTTCTCCACCTGGGTCAGGAACGCCAAATTGTCCCTCTCCTCGCTGGAAGTCCAAAAAAAAGGCGTGAATTTGACTAAGTGCCTAGGAGCATTTCCCTTTAAGAAGGCCGACGTGCTATGGTTCTCCACCCGGGTACGGAAAGCAAAATTAGTCCCTCTCCTCGCTGGAAGTCCAAAAAAAAGGCGTAAATTTGACTAAGTGCCTAGGAGCATTTCCCTTTAAGAAGGCCGACGTGCTATGGTTCTCCACCCGGGTACGGAAAGCAAAATTAGTCCCTCTCCTCGCTGGAAGTCCAAAAAAAAGGCGTAAATTTGACTAAGTGCCTAGGAGGATGTCCCTTTAAGAAGGCTGACCTGCTATGGTTCTCCACCCGGGTGCGGAAAGCAAAATTAGTCCCTCTCCTCGCTGGAAGTCCAAAAAAAAGGCGGAAATTTGACTAAGTGCCTAGGAGGATGTCCCTTTAAGAAGGCTGACCTGCTATGGTTCTCCACCCGGGTACGGAAAGCAAAATTAGTCCCTCTCCTAGCTGGAAGTCCAAAAAAAAAGGCGTGAATTTGACTAAGTGTCTAGGAGGATGTCCCCTTAAGAAGGCCGACGTGCCTTGGTTCTCTACCTGGGTACGGAACGCCAAATTAGTCCCTCTCCTCGCTGGAAGTCCAAAAAAAAAGGTGTAAATTTGACTAAGTGCCTAGGAGCATTTCCCTTTAAGAAGGCCGACCTGCTATGGTTCTCCACCTGGGTCAGGAACGCCAAATTGTCCCTCTCCTCGCTGGAAGTCCAAAAAAAAGGCGTGAATTTGACTAAGTGCCTAGGAGGATGTCCCTTTAAGAAGGCCGACGTGCTATGGTTCTCCACCTGGGTCAGGAAAGCAAAATTGTCCCTCTCCTCGCTGGAAGTCCAAAAAAAAAAGGTGTAAATTTGACTAAGTGTCTAGGAGCATTTCCCTTTAAGAAGGCCGACCTGCTATGGTTCTCCACCTGGGTCAGGAACGCCAAATTGTCCCTCTCCTCGCTGGAAGTCCAAAAAAAAGGCGTGAATTTGACTAAGTGCCTAGGAGCATTTCCCTTTAAGAAGGCCGACGTGCTATGGTTCTCCACCCGGGTACGGAAAGCAAAATTAGTCCCTCTCCTCGCTGGAAGTCCAAAAAAAAGGCGTAAATTTGACTAAGTGCCTAGGAGCATTTCCCTTTAAGAAGGCCGACGTGCTATGGTTCTCCACCTGGGTCAGGAAAGCAAAATTGTCCCTCTCCTCGCTGGAAGTCCAAAAAAAAGGCGTAAATTTGACTAAGTGCCTAGGAGGATGTCCCTTAAAGAAGGCCGACGTGCTATGGTTCTCCACCCGGGTACGGAAAGCAAAATTAGTCCCTCTCCTCGCTGGAAGTCCAAAAAAAAGGCGTAAATTTGACTAAGTGCCTAGGAGGATGTCCCTTTAAGAAGGCCGACCTGCTATGGTTCTCCACCTGGGTCCGGAAAGCAAAATTAGTCCCTCTCCTCGCTGGAAGTCCAAAAAAAAATGTCGTAAATTTGACTAAGTGCCTAGGAGGATGTCCCTTTAAGAAGGCCGACCTGCTATGGTTCTCCACCTGGGTCAGGAACGCAAAATTGTCCCTCTCCTCGCTGGAAGTCCAAAAAAAAGGCGTGAATTTGACTAAGTGTCTAGGAGCATTTCCCTTTAAGAAGGCCGACCTGCTATGGTTCTCCACCTGGGTCAGGAAAGCAAAATTGTCCCTCTCCTCGCTGGAAGTCCAAAAAAAAGGCGTAAATTTGACTAAGTGCCTAGGAGGATGTCCCTTTAAGAAGGCTGACCTGCTATGGTTCTCCACCCGGGTACGGAAAGCAAAATTAGTCCCTCTCCTCGCTGGAAGTCCAAAAAAAAGGCGTAAATTTGACTAAGTGCCTAGGAGGATGTCCCTTTAAGAAGGCTGACCTGCTATGGTTCTCCACCCGGGTACGGAAAGCAAAATTAGTCCCTCTCCTCGCTGGAAGTCCAAAAAAAAGGCGTAAATTTGACTAAGTGCCTAGGAGGATGTCCCTTTAAGAAGGCTGACCTGCTATGGTTTTCCACCCGGGTACGGAAAGCAAAATTAGTCCCTCTCCTCGCTGGAAGTCCAAAAAAAAGGTGTAAATTTGACTAAGTGCCTAGGAGGATGTCCCTTTAAGAAGGCTGACCTGCTATGGTTCTCCACCCGGGTGCGGAAAGCAAAATTAGTCCCTCTCCTCGCTGGAAGTCCAAAAAAAAGGCGGAAATTTGACTAAGTGCCTAGGAGGATGTCCCTTTAAGAAGGCTGACCTGCTATGGTTCTCCACCCGGGTACGGAAAGCAAAATTAGTCCCTCTCCTCGCTGGAAGTCCAAAAAAAAGGCGTAAATTTGACTAAGTGCCTAGGAGCATTTCCCTTTAAGAAGGCCGACCTGCTATGGTTCTCCACCCGGGTCCGGAACTCAAAATTAGTCCCTCTCCTAGTTGGAAGTCATCAAAAAAAGGCGGAAATTTGACTAAGTGCCATCATTTTAGAGTACCAGGACTATAGCTGGGGAATTGGAGCCCTCTGGTGGACACTCGCTGCAAATGCACCCTGAATTAAACACATTATTTCCAGTTCTTTTGGTGTTCCCGGGGAATGAGAGGCCTTTTGTGGGCCAGAAAGAGTGGGGGACCCTTGGAGCCCCTATTTTCAGACAGTTTGGCTTATTTCGGTGACGCCGGGGCGTCCATCAGGTCTTCCCGGGGAATGAGAGGCCTTTTGTGGCCATATGTCAACAAAAGAGTGGGGAAATGGAGCCCTCCGGTGGACTCCCGCTGCAAATGCACCCCCCAAATTAAATACATTAATTCCAGGCCTTTTGGGGCCCTATATTCAGACGGTGTGTAGCCCTCCAGTGGACTCCCGCCTCCAACGCACCCCCCAAATTAAAGACATCACCCCCCAAATTAAAGGCATCATTTCCAGTTCTTTTGGGGCCCTATTTTCAGACAGTTTGGCGGATTTCCTTGACGCCGGGGAGTCCTACAGGTGTTCCCGGGGAATGAGAGGCCTTTTGTGGGCCAGAAAGAGTGGGGAACCCTTGGAGCCCCTATTTTCAGACAGTTTGGCTTATTTCGGTGACGCCGGGGCGTCCATCAGGTCTTCCCGGGGAATGAGAGGCCTTTTGTGGCCATATGTCAACAAAAGAGTGGGGAAATGGAGCCCTCCGGTGGACTCCCGCTGCAAATGCACCCCCCAAATTAAAGACATTAATTCCAGGCCTTTTGGGGCCCTATATTCAGACGGTGTGGAGCCCTCCAGTGGACTCCCGCCTCCAATGCACCCCCCAAATTAAAGACATCACCCCCCAAATTAAAGGCATCATTTCCAGTTCTTTTGGGGCCCTATTTTCAGACAGTTTGGCGTATTTCCTTGACGCCGGGGAGTCCTACAGGTGTTCCCGGGGAATGAGAGGCCTTTTGTGGGCCAGAAAGAGTGGGGAACCCTTGGAGCCCCTATTTTCAGACAGTTTGGCTTATTTCGGTGACGCCGGGGGGGTCCTTCAGGTCTCCCCGGGGAATGAGAGGCCTTTTGGGGCCATACATAGGTCAACAAAAGAGTGGGGAATTGGAGCCCTCCGGTGGACTCCCGCTGCAAATGCACCCCCCAAATTAAATACATTAATTCCAGGCCTTTTGGGGCCCTATATTCAGACGGTGTGGAGCCCTCCAGTGGACTCCCGCCTCCAATGCACCCCCATAATTATAGACATCACCCCCCAAATTAAACACATTATTTCCAGTTCTTTTGGGCCCCTATTTTCAGACGGTTTGGCGTATTTCCTTGACGCCGGGGAGTCCTACAGGTGTTCCCGGGGAATGAGAGGCCTTTTGTGGGCCAGAAATAGTGGGGAACACTTGGAGCCCCTATTTTCAGACAGTTTGCCGTATTTCGGTGACGCCGGGGCGTCCGTCAGGTCTTCCCGGGGAATGTGAGGCCTTTCGTGGGCCATATTTTCAGACAGATTGGCCTGTTTCAGTGACGCCGAGGCGTCCATCAGGTCTTCCCGGGGAGTGTGAGGCCTTTTGGGGCCCTATTTTCAGACAGAAAAAAAAGAAAAGTAACCCTTACACTACAAAGGACAGCGGGGAAACGCCCCCCCAGCAAAGTCACAGGGGAAGTGGGGTAGACAAGTGGAGAGTGTCTGGGGAAAAGTCCACAAAATGATCAAAAATCACACCCAGGTACGAGTGCCACAAGTCCCGCCGCGTCCCACCCGAGTCCGAGGTGCCCCCCACATGCCCAAAACGCACCCAGCAAAGGCGCACTGTGATTGGGAAGAAAATTTGGAAAAGTGGGCAAAAGTCCGGAAAAATGACCAAAAACCACACCCAGGTTAGAGCCCCACACGTCCTGCAGTCGCACCCGAGTCCTGGGATGCCCAACATGTCCAAAAAAATCAAAAAAAGCCCAAAAAATCAAAAAAATCCCCGGGCCGTATCTTGGACGCCGGCGTACCGCGTTCGGCCCTCGTGCCGTAGTTTGGCGACCGATTGTAAAAATTTGCCGCGACCGGCTAGTTTTTTTCCTTGGAGTAAATAGAGAGTAGATCCAGCAGAAAATATGCACTATAAACAAAGAGAGGGAGTTTGGAGGGGGGCAAAAACGCCCTCTTGGAACTTTTGCAGCAGCACACATCAAACTAGCGGGGAGAAGGCATGCATAGCAAAAGTCCACGAAATGATCAAAAATCCAGGCGCACTGTGATTGGGGAGAAAAGTTGGGAAAGTGGGCAAAAGTCCCGAATTTGGTCCAAAATCACACCCAGGTTCGAGTCCCACAAGTCCCGCCGCGTTCCACCAGGGTTCCGGGGTGCCTACAATGTCCACAACGCACCCAGCAAAGGCGCACTGTGAGTGGGCAAGAAAAGTTGGGAAAGTGGGCAAAAGTCCCGAATTTGGTCCAAAATCACACCCAGGTTCGAGTCCCACAAGTCCCGCCGCGTTCCACCAGGGTTCCGGGGTGCCTACAATGTCCACGACGCACCCAGCAAAGGCGCACTGTGATTGGGAAGAAAAGTTGGGAAAGTGGGCAAAAGTCCCGAATTTGGTCCAAAATCACACCCAGGTTCGAGTCCCACAAGTCCCGCCGCGTTCCACCAGGGTTCCAGGGTGCCTGACATGTCCACGACGCACCCAGCAAAGGCGCACTGTGATTGGGAAGAAAAGTTGGGAAAGTGGGCAAAAGTCCCGAATTTGGTCCAAAATCACACCCAGGTTCGAGTCCCACAAGTCCCGCCGCGTTCCACCAGGGTTCCGGGGTGCCTACAATGTCCACAACTTACCCAGCAAAGGTGCACTGTGATTGGGAAGAAAAGTTGGGAAAGTGGGCAAAAGTCCCGAATTTGGTCCAAAATCACACCCAGGTTCGAGTCCCACAAGTCCCGCCGCGTTCCACCAGGGTTCCGGGGTGCCTACAATGTCCACAACGCACCCAGCAAAGGCGCACTGTGAGTGGGGAGAAAAGTTGGGAAAGTGGGCAAAAGTCCCGAATTTGGTCCAAAATCACACCCAGGTTCGAGTCCCACAAGTCCCGCCGCGTTCCACCAGGGTTCCGGGGTGCCTACAATGTCCACAACTTACCCAGCAAAGGCGCACTGTGATTGGGAAGAAAAGTTGGGAAAGTGGGCAAAAGTCCCGAATGTGGTCCAAAATCACACCCAGGTTCGAGTCCCACAAGTCCCGCCGCGTTCCACCAGGGTTCCGGGGTGCCTGACATGTCCACGACGCACCCAGCAAAGGCGCACTGTGATTGGGAAGAAAAGTTGGGAAAGTGGGCAAAAGTCCCGAATTTGGTCCAAAATCACACCCAGGTTCGAGTCCCACAAGTCCCGCCGCGTTCCACCAGGGTTCCGGGGTGCCTACAATGTCCACAACGCACCCAGCAAAGGCGCACTGTGATTGGGAAGAAAAGTTGGGAAAGTGGGCAAAAGTCCCGAATTTGGTCCAAAATCACACCCAGGTTCGAGTCCCACAAGAAAAGTCCCGAATTTGGTCCAAAATCACACCCAGGTTCGAGTCCCGCAAGTCCCGCCGCGTTCCATCAGAGTGCCGGGGTGCCTACAATGTCCACAACGCACCCAGCAAAGGCGCACTGTGATTGGGAAGAAAAGTTGGGAAAGTGGGCAAAAGTCCCGAATTCGGTCCAAAATCACACCCAGGTTCGAGTCCCACAAGTCCCGCCGCGTTCCACCAGGGTTCCGGGGTGCCTACAATGTCCACGACGCACCCAGCAAAGGCGCACTGTGATTGGGAAGAAAAGTTGGGAAAGTGGGCAAAAGTCCCGAATTTGGTCCAAAATCACACCCAGGTTCGAGTCCCACAAGTCCCGCCGCGTTCCACCAGGGTTCCGGGGTGCCTACAATGTCCACAACGCACCCAGCAAAGGCGCACTGTGATTGGGAAGAAAAGTTGGGAAAGTGGGCAAAAGTCCCGAATTTGGTCCAAAATCACACCCAGGTTCGAGTCCCACAAGTCCCGCCGCGTTCCACCAGTGTCTCGGGGTGCCTACAATGTCCACAACGCACCCAGCAAAGGCGCACTGTGATTGGGAAGAAAAGTTGGGAAAGTGGGCAAAAGTCCCGAATTTGGTCCAAAATCACACCCAGGTTCCAGTCCCACAAGTCCCGCCGCGTTCCACCAGTGTCTCGGGGTGCCTACAATGTCCACAACGCACCCAGCAAAGGTGCACTGTGATTGGGAAGAAAAGTTGGGAAAGTGGGCAAAAGTCCCGAATTTTATCCAAAATCACACCCAGGTTCGAGTCCCACAAGTCCCGCCGCGTTCCACCAGGGTTCCGGGGTGCCTACAATGTCCACAACTTACCCAGCAAAGGCGCACTGTGAGTGGGGAGAAAAGTTGGGAAAGTGGGCAAAAGTCCCGAATTTGGTCCAAAATCACACCCAGGTTCGAGTCCCACAAGTCCCGCCGCGTTCCACCAGGGTTCCGGGGTGCCTACAATGTCCACAACTTACCCAGCAAAGGCGCACTGTGATTGGGAAGAAAAGTTGGGAAAGTGGGCAAAAGTCCCGAATGTGGTCCAAAATCACACCCAGGTTCGAGTCCCACAAGTCCCGCCGCGTTCCACCAGGGTTCCGGGGGTGCCTGGCATGTCCACAACTTACCCAGCAAAGGCGCACTGTGAGTGGGGAAGAAAAGTTGGAAAAGTGGGCAAAAGTCCGGAAAAATGACCAAAAACCACACCCAGGTTAGAGCCCGACACGTCCTGCAGTCGCACCCGAGTCCTGGGATGCCCAACATGTCCAAAAAAATCAAAAAAAGCCCAAAAAATCAAAAAAATCCCCGGGCCGTATCTTGGACGCCGGCGTACCGCGTTCGGCCCTCGTGCCGTAGTTTGGCGACCGATTGTAAAAATTTGCCGCGACCGGCTAGTTTTTTTCCTTGGAGTAAATAGAGAGTAGATCCAGCAGAAAATATGCACTATAAACAAAGAGAGGGAGTTTGGAGGGGGGGCAAAAACGCCCTCTTGGAACTTAGTCCCGCCGCGTTCCACCAGTGTCTCGGGGTGCCTACAATGTCCACAACTTACCCAGCAAAGGCGCACTGTGATTGGGAAGAAAAGTTGGGAAAGTGGGCAAAAGTCCCGAATTTGGTCCAAAATCACACCCAGGTTCGAGTCCCACAAGTCCCGCCGCGTTCCACCAGTGTCTCGGGGTGCCTACAATGTCCACAACGCACCCAGCAAAGGCGCACTGTGATTGGGAAGAAAAGTTGGGAAAGTGGGCAAAAGTCCCGAATTTGGTCCAAAATCACACCCAGGTTCGAGTCCCACAAGTCCCGCCGCGTTCCACCAGTGTCTCGGGGTGCCTACAATGTCCACGACGCACCCAGCAAAGGCGCACTGTGATTGGGAAGAAAAGTTGGGAAAGTGGGCAAAAGTCCCGAATTTGGTCCAAAGTCACACCCAGGTTCGAGTCCCACAAGTCCCGCCGCGTTCCACCAGGGTTCCGGGGTGCCTACAATGTCCACAACGCACCCAGCAAAGGCGCACTGTGATTGGGAAGAAAAGTTGGGAAAGTGGGCAAAAGTCCCGAATTTGATCCAAAAGCACACCCAGGTTCGAGTCCCACAAGTCCCGCCGCGTTCCACCAGGGTTCCGGGGTGCCTACAATGTCCACGACGCACCCAGCAAAGGCGCACTGTGATTGGGAAGAAAAGTTGGGAAAGTGGGCAAAAGTCCCGAATTTGGTCCAAAATCACACCCAGGTTCGAGTCCCACAAGTCCCGCCGCGTTCCACCGGTGTCTCGGGGGTGCCTGGCATGTCCACAACTTACCCAGCAAAGGCGCACTGTGATTGGGAAGAAAAGTTGGGAAAGTGGGCAAAAGTCCCGAATTTGGTCCAAAATCACACCCAGGTTCGAGTCCCACAAGTCCCGCCGCGTTCCACCAGTGTCTCGGGGTGCCTGGCATGTCCACAACGCACCCAGCAAAGGCGCACTGTGATTGGGAAGAAAAGTTGGGAAAGTGGGCAAAAGTCCCGAATTTGGTCCAAAATCACACCCAGGTTCGAGTCCCACAAGTCCCGCCGCGTTCCACCAGGGTTGCGGGGTGCCTGACATGTCCACGACGCACCCAGCAAAGGCGCACTGTGATTGGGAAGAAAAGTTGGGAAAGTGGGCAAAAGTCCCGAATTTGGTCCAAAATCACACCCAGGTTCGAGTCCCACAAGTCCCGCCGCGTTCCACCAGTGTCTCGGGGTGCCTACAATGTCCACAACGCACCCAGCAAAGGCGCACTGTGATTGGGAAGAAAAGTTGGGAAAGTGGGCAAAAGTCCCGAATTTGGTCCAAAATCACACCCAGGTTCGAGTCCCACAAGTCCCGCCGCGTTCCACCAGGGTTCCGGGGTGCCTACAATGTCCACAACGCACCCAGCAAAGGCGCACTGTGATTGGGAAGAAAAGTTGGGAAAGTGGGCAAAAGTCCCGAATTTGGTCCAAAATCACACCCAGGTTCGAGTCCCACAAGTCCCGCCGCGTTCCACCAGTGTCTCGGGGTGCCTACAATGTCCACAACGCACCCAGCAAAGGCGCACTGTGATTGGGAAGAAAAGTTGGGAAAGTGGGCAAAAGTCCCGAATTTGGTCCAAAATCACACCCAGGTTCGAGTCCCACAAGTCCCGCCGCGTTCCACCAGGGTTCCGGGGTGCCTACAATGCCTAAGACGCACCCAGCAAAGGCGCACTGTGATTGGGAAGAAAAGTTGGGAAAGTGGGCAAAAGTCCCGAATTTGGTCCAAAATCACACCCAGGTTCGAGTCCCACAAGTCCCGCCGCGTTCCACCAGGGTTCCGGGGTGCCTACAATGTCCACAACTTACCCAGCAAAGGCGCACTGTGATTGGGAAGAAAAGTTGGGAAAGTGGGCAAAAGTCCCGAATTTGGTCCAAAATCACACCCAGGTTCGAGTCCCACAAGTCCCGCCGCGTTCCACCAGTGTCTCGGGGTGCCTACAATGTCCACAACGCACCCAGCAAAGGCGCACTGTGATTGGGAAGAAAAGTTGGGAAAGTGGGCAAAAGTCCCGAATTTGGTCCAAAATCACACCCAGGTTCGAGTCCCACAAGTCCCGCCGCGTTCCACCAGGGTTCCGGGGTGCCTACAATGTCCACAACTTACCCAGCAAAGGCGCACTGTGATTGGGAAGAAAAGTTGGGAAAGTGGGCAAAAGTCCCGAATTTGGTCCAAAAGCACACCCAGGTTCGAGTCCCACAAGTCCCGCCGCGTTCCACCAGTGTCTCGGGGTGCCTACAATGTCCACAACGCACCCAGCAAAGGCGCACTGTGATTGGGAAGAAAAGTTGGGAAAGTGGGCAAAAGTCCCGAATTTGGTCCAAAATCACACCCAGGTTCGAGTCCCACAAGTCCCGCCGCGTTCCACCAGGGTTCCGGGGTGCCTACAATGTCCACGACGCACCCAGCAAAGGCGCACTGTGATTGGGAAGAAAAGTTGGGAAAGTGGGCAAAAGTCCCGAATTTGGTCCAAAATCACACCCAGGTTCGAGTCCCACAAGTCCCGCCGCGTTCCACCAGGGTTCCGGGGTGCCTACAATGTCCACGACGCACCCAGCAAAGGCGCACTGTGATTGGGAAGAAAAGTTGGGAAAGTGGGCAAAAGTCCCGAATTTGGTCCAAAATCACACCCAGGTTCGAGTCCCACAAGTCCCGCCGCGTTCCACCAGTGTCTCGGGGCGCCTACAATGTCCACAACGCACCCAGCAAAGGCGCACTGTGATTGGGAAGAAAAGTTGGGAAAGTGGGCAAAAGTCCCGAATTGGATCCAAAATCACACCCAGGTTCGAGTCCCACAAGTCCCGCCGCGTTCCACCAGGGTTCCGGGGTGCCTACAATGTCCACAACTTACCCAGCAAAGGTGCACTGTGATTGGGAAGAAAAGTTGGGAAAGTGGGCAAAAGTCCCGAATTTTATCCAAAATCACACCCAGGTTCGAGTCCCGCAAGTCCCGCCGCGTTCCACCAGGGTTCCGGGGTGCCTACAATGTCCACAACGCACCCAGCAAAGGCGCACTGTGATTGGGAAGAAAAGTTGGGAAAGTGGGCAAAAGTCCCGAATTTGGTCCAAAATCACACCCAGGTTCGAGTCCCACAAGTCCCGCCGCGTTCCACCAGGGTTCCGGGGTGCCTACAATG
The DNA here is from genome assembly GCF_033978685.3 of Nerophis lumbriciformis. NCBI lineage: Eukaryota > Metazoa > Chordata > Actinopteri > Syngnathiformes > Syngnathidae > Nerophis > Nerophis lumbriciformis. The sequence continues at coordinate 81,844 of NW_027316585.1, read as the reverse complement.
TCCACAACGCACCCAGCAAAGGCGCACTGTGATTGGGAAGAAAAGTTGGGAAAGTGGGCAAAAGTCCCGAATTTGGTCCAAAATCACACCCAGGTTCGAGTCCCACAAGTCCCGCCGCGTTCCACCAGGGTTCCGGGGTGCCTACAATGTCCACAACGCACCCAGCAAAGGCGCACTGTGATTGGGAAGAAAAGTTGGGAAAGTGGGCAAAAGTCCCGAATTTGGTCCAAAATCACACCCAGGTTCGAGTCCCACAAGTCCCGCCGCGTTCCACCAGGGTTCCGGGGTGCCTACAATGTCCACAACGCACCCAGCAAAGGCGCACTGTGATTGGGAAGAAAAGTTGGGAAAGTGGGCAAAAGTCCCGAATTTGGTCCAAAATCACACCCAGGTTCGAGTCCCACAAGTCCCGCCGCGTTCCACCAGGGTTCCGGGGTGCCTACAATGTCCACAACGCACCCAGCAAAGGCGCACTGTGATTGGGAAGAAAAGTTGGGAAAGTGGGCAAAAGTCCCGAATTTGGTCCAAAATCACACCCAGGTTCGAGTCCCACAAGTCCCGCCGCGTTCCACCAGGGTTCCGGGGTGCCTACAATGTCCACAACGCACCCAGCAAAGGCGCACTGTGATTGGGAAGAAAAGTTGGGAAAGTGGGCAAAAGTCCCGAATTTGGTCCAAAATCACACCCAGGTTCGAGTCCCACAAGTCCCGCCGCGTTCCACCAGTGTCTCGGGGTGCCTACAATGTCCACAACGCACCCAGCAAAGGCGCACTGTGATTGGGAAGAAAAGTTGGGAAAGTGGGCAAAAGTCCCGAATTTGGTCCAAAATCACACCCAGGTTCGAGTCCCACAAGTCCCGCCGCGTTCCACCAGTGTCTCGGGGTGCCTACAATGTCCACAACGCACCCAGCAAAGGCGCACTGTGATTGGGAAGAAAAGTTGGGAAAGTGGGCAAAAGTCCCGAATTTGGTCCAAAATCACACCCAGGTTCGAGTCCCACAAGTCCCGCCGCGTTCCACCAGGGTTCCGGGGTGCCTACAATGTCCACAACTTACCCAGCAAAGGTGCACTGTGATTGGGAAGAAAAGTTGGGAAAGTGGGCAAAAGTCCCGAATTTGGTCCAAAATCACACCCAGGTTCGAGTCCCACAAGTCCCGCCGCGTTCCACCAGGGTTCCGGGGTGCCTACAATGTCCACAACGCACCCAGCAAAGGCGCACTGTGATTGGGAAGAAAAGTTGGGAAAGTGGGCAAAAGTCCCGAATTTGGTCCAAAATCACACCCAGGTTCGAGTCCCACAAGTCCCGACGCGTTCCACCAGTGTCTCGGGGTGCCTACAATGTCCACAACGCACCCAGCAAAGGCGCACTGTGATTGGGAAGAAAAGTTGGGAAAGTGGGCAAAAGTCCCGAATTTGGTCCAAAATCACACCCAGGTTCGAGTCCCACAAGTCCCGCCGCGTTCCACCAGGGTTCCGGGGTGCCTACAATGTCCACGACGCACCCAGCAAAGGCGCACTGTGATTGGGAAGAAAAGTTGGGAAAGTGGGCAAAAGTCCCGAATTTGATCCAAAATTATGCCCGGGTTGGAGTACCACGAGTCCGGCCGCGTTCCACCGGTGTCCCGGGGGTGCCTGGCATGTCCACAACTTACCCAGCAAAGGCGCACTGTGATTGGGAAGAAAAGTTGGGAAAGTGGGCAAAAGTCCCGAATTTGATCCAAAATTATGCCCGGGTTGGAGTACCACGAGTCCGGCCGCGTTCCACCGGTGTCCCGGGGGTGCCTGCCATGTCCACAACTTACCCAGCAAAGGCGCACTGTGATTGGGAAGAAAAGTTGGGAAAGTGGGCAAAAGTCCCGAATTTGATCCAAAATTATGCCCGGGTTGGAGTACCACGAGTCCGGCCGCGTTCCACCGGTGTCCCGGGGGTGCCTGCCATGTCCACAACTTACCCAGCAAAGGCGCACTGTGATTCAGAAGAAAAGTTGGGAAAGTGGGGAAAAAAAGGACCGTGAAATATCCAAAATTATGCCCGGGTTGGAGTACCACGAGTCCGGCCGCGTTCCACCGGTGTCCCGGGGGTGCCTGGCACGTCCACAACTTACCCAGCAAAGGCGCACTGTCAGTGGGGAAGACCAAACATGTCTCGGATTTTTTCCAAGTACCTTAACGAGAGAGGCTAAAAAGCACCTGTTTTTACCTTCTCTCGTTGTTGTACTTAGAAAAAAAACGAGAAAATAAAAAATCTGGGTTTTTTTCTAAGTACCTTAACGAGAGAGGCTAAAAAAAACCATTTTTTACCTTCTCTCGTTGTTGTACTTAGAAAAAAAACGAGAAAAAAATTTTTCCCCATTCATTTCAATGGGAGTTCATTTTTTTTTTGGGATTTTTTCTAAGTACCTTAACGAGAGAGGCTTAATTTTTCACCTACTTTTTACCTTCTCTCGATTTTTCGTTTTTTACCTGGTCGACCAAAACACCTCCATCTCGTTACTATGTGCACCATGTCTGACAGGCTGAAATCACAGGGAACGCGTCCGAGTCAAAGTGAGCTATTTTCGGACACAAATATGGTGTTTTCCCCCTCTATCCTCTGGTTCTTTTTTCAAACTGATCTTCCAGCATCTGAGCGACAGGGGCTCATGCAGACACCTGTGTCCGCCCGAGGGGCGCCTTCCCGGACACATATATGGTGCTTCCCCCCTCTTTACCCCGGTCCTTTTTCAAACTGATCTTCCAGCATCTGAGCGACAGGGGCTCATGCAGACACCTGTGTCCGCCCGAGGGGCGCCTTCCCGGACACATATATGGTGCTTCCCCCCTCTTTACCCCGGTCCTTTTTCAAACTGATCTTCCAGCATCTGAGCGACAGGGGCTCATGCAGACACCTGTGTCCGCCCGAGGGGCGCCTTCCCGGACACATATATGGTGCTTCCCCCCTCTTTACCCCGGTCCTTTTTCAAACTGATCTTCCAGCATCTGAGCGACAGGGGCTCATGCAGACACCTGTGTCCGCCCGAGGGGCGCCTTCCCGGACACATATATGGTGCTTTCCCCCTCTTTACCCCGGTCCTTTTTCAAACTGCTCTTCCAGCATCTGAGCGACAGGGGCTCATGCAGACACCTGTGTCCGCCCGAGGGGCGCCTTCCTGGACACATATATGGTGCTTTCCCCCTCTTTACCCCGGTCCTTTTTCAAACTGCTCTTCCAGCTTCTGAGCGACAGGGGCTCATGCAGACACCTGTGTCCGCCTAAGGGGCGCTATCTCGGACACATTTTCAACTTTTCCCGCATGAATGAAATCCTGGAACTGATTCCACCCAGGTACTTAGGGCTTCCAGGGCTTGAGCGACAGGGGCTCTGTCCGGAGCGTGTGTCCGCCTAGGGGGCGCTGTCTCGGACACATTTTCAACTTTTCCCGCATGGATGAAATCCTGGAACTGATTCCACCCAGGTACTTAGGACTTCCAGGGCTTGAGCGACAGGGGCTCTGTCCGGAGCGTGTGTCCGCCTAGGGGGCGCTGTCCCGGACACATTTTCAACTTTTCCCGCATGAATGAAATCCTGGAACTGATTCCACCCAGGTACTTAGGACTTCCAGGGCTTGAGCGACAGGGGCTCTGTCCGGAGCGTGTGTCCGCCTAGGGGGCGCTGTCCCGGACACATTTTCAACTTTTCCCGCATGGATGAAATCCTGGAACTGATTCCACCCAGGTACTTAGGGCTTCCAGGGCTTGAGCGACAGGGGCTCTGTCCGGAGCGTGTGTCCGCCTAGGGGGCGCTGTCTCGGACACATTTTCAACTTTTCCCGCATGAATGAAATCCTGGAACTGATTCCACCCAGGTACTTAGGGCTTCCAGGGCTTGAGCGACAGGGGCTCTGTCCGGAGCGTGTGTCCGCCTAGGGGGCGCTGTCTCGGACACATTTTCAACTTTTCCCGCATGAATGAAATCCTGGAACTGATTCCACCCAGGTACTTGGGGCTTCCAGGGCTCGAGCGACAGGGGCTCTGTCCGGAGCGTGTGTCCGCCTAGGGGGCGCTGTCTCGGACACATTTTCAACTTTTCCCGCATGAATGAAATCCTGGAACTGATTCCACCCAGGTACTTGGTGCTTCCAGGGCTCGAGCGACAGGGGCTCGGTCCGGAGCGCGCGTCCGCCTAGGGGGCGCTGTCTCGGACACATTTTCAACTTTTCCCGTATGAATGAAATCCTGGACCTCCGTCCAGGTACTCGGGGCTTCCCAGGACTTGAGCGACAGGGGCTCGGACCTGGGAAAAGCCCCGGCCCACTTCCCCTTTCCCCTCTAACCCTCTGGTAAACACGACTTGCCACGGAGCGG
>NW_027316585.1:50000-67500 GCF_033978685.3 Nerophis lumbriciformis | reverse complement strand
CTGGAAGTCCAAAAAAAAGGCGTGAATTTGACTAAGTGCCTAGGAGGATGTCCCTTTAAGAAGGCCGACGTGCTATGGTTCTCCACCTGGGTCAGGAAAGCAAAATTGTCCCTCTCCTCGCTGGAAGTCCAAAAAAAAAAGGTGTAAATTTGACTAAGTGTCTAGGAGCATTTCCCTTTAAGAAGGCCGACGTGCTATGGTTCTCCACCTGGGTCAGGAAAGCAAAATTGTCCCTCTCCTCGCTGGAAGTCCAAAAAAAAAAGGTGTAAATTTGACTAAGTGTCTAGGAGCATTTCCCTTTAAGAAGGCCGACCTGCTATGGTTCTCCACCTGGGTCAGGAACGCCAAATTGTCCCTCTCCTCGCTGGAAGTCCAAAAAAAGGCGTGAATTTGACTAAGTGCCTAGGAGCATTTCCCTTTAAGAAGGCCGACGTGCTATGGTTCTCCACCCGGGTACGGAAAGCAAAATTAGTCCCTCTCCTCGCTGGAAGTCCAAAAAAAAGGCGTAAATTTGACTAAGTGCCTAGGAGGATGTCCCTTTAAGAAGGCTGACCTGCTATGGTTCTCCACCCGGGTGCGGAAAGCAAAATTAGTCCCTCTCCTCGCTGGAAGTCCAAAAAAAAGGCGTGAATTTGACTAAGTGCCTAGGAGGATGTCCCTTTAAGAAGGCCGACGTGCTATGGTTCTCCACCTGGGTCAGGAAAGCAAAATTGTCCCTCTCCTCGCTGGAAGTCCAAAAAAAAAAGGTGTAAATTTGACTAAGTGTCTAGGAGCATTTCCCTTTAAGAAGGCCGACGTGCTATGGTTCTCCACCTGGGTCAGGAAAGCAAAATTGTCCCTCTCCTCGCTGGAAGTCCAAAAAAAAAAGGTGTAAATTTGACTAAGTGTCTAGGAGCATTTCCCTTTAAGAAGGCCGACCTGCTATGGTTCTCCACCTGGGTCAGGAACGCCAAATTGTCCCTCTCCTCGCTGGAAGTCCAAAAAAAGGCGTGAATTTGACTAAGTGCCTAGGAGCATTTCCCTTTAAGAAGGCCGACGTGCTATGGTTCTCCACCCGGGTACGGAAAGCAAAATTAGTCCCTCTCCTCGCTGGAAGTCCAAAAAAAAGGCGTAAATTTGACTAAGTGCCTAGGAGGATGTCCCTTTAAGAAGGCTGACCTGCTATGGTTCTCCACCCGGGTGCGGAAAGCAAAATTAGTCCCTCTCCTCGCTGGAAGTCCAAAAAAAAGGCGTGAATTTGACTAAGTGCCTAGGAGGATGTCCCTTTAAGAAGGCTGACCTGCTATGGTTCTCCACCCGGGTGCGGAAAGCAAAATTAGTCCCTCTCCTCGCTGGAAGTCCATAAAAAAGGCGTAAATTTGACTAAGTGCCTAGGAGGATGTCCCTTAAAGAAGGCCGACGTGCTATGGTTCTCCACCTGGGTCAGGAAAGCAAAATTGTCCCTCTCCTCGCTGGAAGTCCAAAAAAAAGGCGTAAATTTGACTAAGTGCCTAGGAGGATGTCCCCTTAAGAAGGCCGACGTCCCTTGGTTCTCCACCTGGGTACAGAACGCCAAATTAGTCCCTCTCCTAGCTGGAAGTCCAAAAAAAAGGCGGAAATTTGACTAAGTGCCATCATTTTAGAGTACCAGGACTATAGTGGGGGAATTGGAGCCCTCTGGTGGACACTCGCCGCAAATGCACCCTGAATTAAATACATTATTTCCAGTTCTTTTGGGGCCCTATTTTCAGGCGTAAATTTGACTAAGTGTCTAGGGGCATGTCCCTTTAAGAAGGCCGACCTGCTATGGTTCTCCACCTGGGTCTGGAACGCAAAATTAGTCCCTCTCCTAGCTGGAAGTCCAAAAAAAAAGGCGTGAATTTGACTAAGTGTCTAGGAGGATGTCCCCTTAAGAAGGCCGACGTGCCTTGGTTCTCTACCTGGGTACGGGACGCCATATTAGTCCCTCTCCTCGCTGGAAGTCCAAAAAAAAGGCGTGAATTTGACTAAGTGTCTAGGAGCATTTCCCTTTAAGAAGGCCGGCCTGCTATGGTTCTCCACCTGGGTCCGGAAAGCAAAATTAGTCCCTCTCCTCGCTGGAAGTCCAAAAAAAAGGCGTGAATTTGACTAAGTGCCTAGGAGGATGTCCCTTTAAGAAGGCCGACGTGCTATGGTCCTCCACCTGGGTCAGGAACGCAAAATTGTCCCTCTCCTCGCTGGAAGTCCAAAAAAAAGGCGTGAATTTGACTAAGTGCCTAGGAGGATGTCCCTTTAAGAAGGCCGACGTGCTATGGTTCGCCACCTGGGTCAGGAAAGCAAAATTGTCCCTCTCCTCGCTGGAAGTCCAAAAAAAAAAGGTGTAAATTTGACTAAGTGTCTAGGAGCATTTCCCTTTAAGAAGGCCGACCTGCTATGGTTCTCCACCTGGGTCAGGAACGCCAAATTGTCCCTCTCCTCGCTGGAAGTCCAAAAAAAAGGCGTGAATTTGACTAAGTGCCTAGGAGCATTTCCCTTTAAGAAGGCCGACGTGCTATGGTTCTCCACCCGGGTACGGAAAGCAAAATTAGTCCCTCTCCTCGCTGGAAGTCCAAAAAAAAGGCGTAAATTTGACTAAGTGCCTAGGAGCATTTCCCTTTAAGAAGGCCGACGTGCTATGGTTCTCCACCCGGGTACGGAAAGCAAAATTAGTCCCTCTCCTCGCTGGAAGTCCAAAAAAAAGGCGTAAATTTGACTAAGTGCCTAGGAGGATGTCCCTTTAAGAAGGCTGACCTGCTATGGTTCTCCACCCGGGTGCGGAAAGCAAAATTAGTCCCTCTCCTCGCTGGAAGTCCAAAAAAAAGGCGGAAATTTGACTAAGTGCCTAGGAGGATGTCCCTTTAAGAAGGCTGACCTGCTATGGTTCTCCACCCGGGTACGGAAAGCAAAATTAGTCCCTCTCCTAGCTGGAAGTCCAAAAAAAAAGGCGTGAATTTGACTAAGTGTCTAGGAGGATGTCCCCTTAAGAAGGCCGACGTGCCTTGGTTCTCTACCTGGGTACGGAACGCCAAATTAGTCCCTCTCCTCGCTGGAAGTCCAAAAAAAAAGGTGTAAATTTGACTAAGTGCCTAGGAGCATTTCCCTTTAAGAAGGCCGACCTGCTATGGTTCTCCACCTGGGTCAGGAACGCCAAATTGTCCCTCTCCTCGCTGGAAGTCCAAAAAAAAGGCGTGAATTTGACTAAGTGCCTAGGAGGATGTCCCTTTAAGAAGGCCGACGTGCTATGGTTCTCCACCTGGGTCAGGAAAGCAAAATTGTCCCTCTCCTCGCTGGAAGTCCAAAAAAAAAAGGTGTAAATTTGACTAAGTGTCTAGGAGCATTTCCCTTTAAGAAGGCCGACCTGCTATGGTTCTCCACCTGGGTCAGGAACGCCAAATTGTCCCTCTCCTCGCTGGAAGTCCAAAAAAAAGGCGTGAATTTGACTAAGTGCCTAGGAGCATTTCCCTTTAAGAAGGCCGACGTGCTATGGTTCTCCACCCGGGTACGGAAAGCAAAATTAGTCCCTCTCCTCGCTGGAAGTCCAAAAAAAAGGCGTAAATTTGACTAAGTGCCTAGGAGCATTTCCCTTTAAGAAGGCCGACGTGCTATGGTTCTCCACCTGGGTCAGGAAAGCAAAATTGTCCCTCTCCTCGCTGGAAGTCCAAAAAAAAGGCGTAAATTTGACTAAGTGCCTAGGAGGATGTCCCTTAAAGAAGGCCGACGTGCTATGGTTCTCCACCCGGGTACGGAAAGCAAAATTAGTCCCTCTCCTCGCTGGAAGTCCAAAAAAAAGGCGTAAATTTGACTAAGTGCCTAGGAGGATGTCCCTTTAAGAAGGCCGACCTGCTATGGTTCTCCACCTGGGTCCGGAAAGCAAAATTAGTCCCTCTCCTCGCTGGAAGTCCAAAAAAAAATGTCGTAAATTTGACTAAGTGCCTAGGAGGATGTCCCTTTAAGAAGGCCGACCTGCTATGGTTCTCCACCTGGGTCAGGAACGCAAAATTGTCCCTCTCCTCGCTGGAAGTCCAAAAAAAAGGCGTGAATTTGACTAAGTGTCTAGGAGCATTTCCCTTTAAGAAGGCCGACCTGCTATGGTTCTCCACCTGGGTCAGGAAAGCAAAATTGTCCCTCTCCTCGCTGGAAGTCCAAAAAAAAGGCGTAAATTTGACTAAGTGCCTAGGAGGATGTCCCTTTAAGAAGGCTGACCTGCTATGGTTCTCCACCCGGGTACGGAAAGCAAAATTAGTCCCTCTCCTCGCTGGAAGTCCAAAAAAAAGGCGTAAATTTGACTAAGTGCCTAGGAGGATGTCCCTTTAAGAAGGCTGACCTGCTATGGTTCTCCACCCGGGTACGGAAAGCAAAATTAGTCCCTCTCCTCGCTGGAAGTCCAAAAAAAAGGCGTAAATTTGACTAAGTGCCTAGGAGGATGTCCCTTTAAGAAGGCTGACCTGCTATGGTTTTCCACCCGGGTACGGAAAGCAAAATTAGTCCCTCTCCTCGCTGGAAGTCCAAAAAAAAGGTGTAAATTTGACTAAGTGCCTAGGAGGATGTCCCTTTAAGAAGGCTGACCTGCTATGGTTCTCCACCCGGGTGCGGAAAGCAAAATTAGTCCCTCTCCTCGCTGGAAGTCCAAAAAAAAGGCGGAAATTTGACTAAGTGCCTAGGAGGATGTCCCTTTAAGAAGGCTGACCTGCTATGGTTCTCCACCCGGGTACGGAAAGCAAAATTAGTCCCTCTCCTCGCTGGAAGTCCAAAAAAAAGGCGTAAATTTGACTAAGTGCCTAGGAGCATTTCCCTTTAAGAAGGCCGACCTGCTATGGTTCTCCACCCGGGTCCGGAACTCAAAATTAGTCCCTCTCCTAGTTGGAAGTCATCAAAAAAAGGCGGAAATTTGACTAAGTGCCATCATTTTAGAGTACCAGGACTATAGCTGGGGAATTGGAGCCCTCTGGTGGACACTCGCTGCAAATGCACCCTGAATTAAACACATTATTTCCAGTTCTTTTGGTGTTCCCGGGGAATGAGAGGCCTTTTGTGGGCCAGAAAGAGTGGGGGACCCTTGGAGCCCCTATTTTCAGACAGTTTGGCTTATTTCGGTGACGCCGGGGCGTCCATCAGGTCTTCCCGGGGAATGAGAGGCCTTTTGTGGCCATATGTCAACAAAAGAGTGGGGAAATGGAGCCCTCCGGTGGACTCCCGCTGCAAATGCACCCCCCAAATTAAATACATTAATTCCAGGCCTTTTGGGGCCCTATATTCAGACGGTGTGTAGCCCTCCAGTGGACTCCCGCCTCCAACGCACCCCCCAAATTAAAGACATCACCCCCCAAATTAAAGGCATCATTTCCAGTTCTTTTGGGGCCCTATTTTCAGACAGTTTGGCGGATTTCCTTGACGCCGGGGAGTCCTACAGGTGTTCCCGGGGAATGAGAGGCCTTTTGTGGGCCAGAAAGAGTGGGGAACCCTTGGAGCCCCTATTTTCAGACAGTTTGGCTTATTTCGGTGACGCCGGGGCGTCCATCAGGTCTTCCCGGGGAATGAGAGGCCTTTTGTGGCCATATGTCAACAAAAGAGTGGGGAAATGGAGCCCTCCGGTGGACTCCCGCTGCAAATGCACCCCCCAAATTAAAGACATTAATTCCAGGCCTTTTGGGGCCCTATATTCAGACGGTGTGGAGCCCTCCAGTGGACTCCCGCCTCCAATGCACCCCCCAAATTAAAGACATCACCCCCCAAATTAAAGGCATCATTTCCAGTTCTTTTGGGGCCCTATTTTCAGACAGTTTGGCGTATTTCCTTGACGCCGGGGAGTCCTACAGGTGTTCCCGGGGAATGAGAGGCCTTTTGTGGGCCAGAAAGAGTGGGGAACCCTTGGAGCCCCTATTTTCAGACAGTTTGGCTTATTTCGGTGACGCCGGGGGGGTCCTTCAGGTCTCCCCGGGGAATGAGAGGCCTTTTGGGGCCATACATAGGTCAACAAAAGAGTGGGGAATTGGAGCCCTCCGGTGGACTCCCGCTGCAAATGCACCCCCCAAATTAAATACATTAATTCCAGGCCTTTTGGGGCCCTATATTCAGACGGTGTGGAGCCCTCCAGTGGACTCCCGCCTCCAATGCACCCCCATAATTATAGACATCACCCCCCAAATTAAACACATTATTTCCAGTTCTTTTGGGCCCCTATTTTCAGACGGTTTGGCGTATTTCCTTGACGCCGGGGAGTCCTACAGGTGTTCCCGGGGAATGAGAGGCCTTTTGTGGGCCAGAAATAGTGGGGAACACTTGGAGCCCCTATTTTCAGACAGTTTGCCGTATTTCGGTGACGCCGGGGCGTCCGTCAGGTCTTCCCGGGGAATGTGAGGCCTTTCGTGGGCCATATTTTCAGACAGATTGGCCTGTTTCAGTGACGCCGAGGCGTCCATCAGGTCTTCCCGGGGAGTGTGAGGCCTTTTGGGGCCCTATTTTCAGACAGAAAAAAAAGAAAAGTAACCCTTACACTACAAAGGACAGCGGGGAAACGCCCCCCCAGCAAAGTCACAGGGGAAGTGGGGTAGACAAGTGGAGAGTGTCTGGGGAAAAGTCCACAAAATGATCAAAAATCACACCCAGGTACGAGTGCCACAAGTCCCGCCGCGTCCCACCCGAGTCCGAGGTGCCCCCCACATGCCCAAAACGCACCCAGCAAAGGCGCACTGTGATTGGGAAGAAAATTTGGAAAAGTGGGCAAAAGTCCGGAAAAATGACCAAAAACCACACCCAGGTTAGAGCCCCACACGTCCTGCAGTCGCACCCGAGTCCTGGGATGCCCAACATGTCCAAAAAAATCAAAAAAAGCCCAAAAAATCAAAAAAATCCCCGGGCCGTATCTTGGACGCCGGCGTACCGCGTTCGGCCCTCGTGCCGTAGTTTGGCGACCGATTGTAAAAATTTGCCGCGACCGGCTAGTTTTTTTCCTTGGAGTAAATAGAGAGTAGATCCAGCAGAAAATATGCACTATAAACAAAGAGAGGGAGTTTGGAGGGGGGCAAAAACGCCCTCTTGGAACTTTTGCAGCAGCACACATCAAACTAGCGGGGAGAAGGCATGCATAGCAAAAGTCCACGAAATGATCAAAAATCCAGGCGCACTGTGATTGGGGAGAAAAGTTGGGAAAGTGGGCAAAAGTCCCGAATTTGGTCCAAAATCACACCCAGGTTCGAGTCCCACAAGTCCCGCCGCGTTCCACCAGGGTTCCGGGGTGCCTACAATGTCCACAACGCACCCAGCAAAGGCGCACTGTGAGTGGGCAAGAAAAGTTGGGAAAGTGGGCAAAAGTCCCGAATTTGGTCCAAAATCACACCCAGGTTCGAGTCCCACAAGTCCCGCCGCGTTCCACCAGGGTTCCGGGGTGCCTACAATGTCCACGACGCACCCAGCAAAGGCGCACTGTGATTGGGAAGAAAAGTTGGGAAAGTGGGCAAAAGTCCCGAATTTGGTCCAAAATCACACCCAGGTTCGAGTCCCACAAGTCCCGCCGCGTTCCACCAGGGTTCCAGGGTGCCTGACATGTCCACGACGCACCCAGCAAAGGCGCACTGTGATTGGGAAGAAAAGTTGGGAAAGTGGGCAAAAGTCCCGAATTTGGTCCAAAATCACACCCAGGTTCGAGTCCCACAAGTCCCGCCGCGTTCCACCAGGGTTCCGGGGTGCCTACAATGTCCACAACTTACCCAGCAAAGGTGCACTGTGATTGGGAAGAAAAGTTGGGAAAGTGGGCAAAAGTCCCGAATTTGGTCCAAAATCACACCCAGGTTCGAGTCCCACAAGTCCCGCCGCGTTCCACCAGGGTTCCGGGGTGCCTACAATGTCCACAACGCACCCAGCAAAGGCGCACTGTGAGTGGGGAGAAAAGTTGGGAAAGTGGGCAAAAGTCCCGAATTTGGTCCAAAATCACACCCAGGTTCGAGTCCCACAAGTCCCGCCGCGTTCCACCAGGGTTCCGGGGTGCCTACAATGTCCACAACTTACCCAGCAAAGGCGCACTGTGATTGGGAAGAAAAGTTGGGAAAGTGGGCAAAAGTCCCGAATGTGGTCCAAAATCACACCCAGGTTCGAGTCCCACAAGTCCCGCCGCGTTCCACCAGGGTTCCGGGGTGCCTGACATGTCCACGACGCACCCAGCAAAGGCGCACTGTGATTGGGAAGAAAAGTTGGGAAAGTGGGCAAAAGTCCCGAATTTGGTCCAAAATCACACCCAGGTTCGAGTCCCACAAGTCCCGCCGCGTTCCACCAGGGTTCCGGGGTGCCTACAATGTCCACAACGCACCCAGCAAAGGCGCACTGTGATTGGGAAGAAAAGTTGGGAAAGTGGGCAAAAGTCCCGAATTTGGTCCAAAATCACACCCAGGTTCGAGTCCCACAAGAAAAGTCCCGAATTTGGTCCAAAATCACACCCAGGTTCGAGTCCCGCAAGTCCCGCCGCGTTCCATCAGAGTGCCGGGGTGCCTACAATGTCCACAACGCACCCAGCAAAGGCGCACTGTGATTGGGAAGAAAAGTTGGGAAAGTGGGCAAAAGTCCCGAATTCGGTCCAAAATCACACCCAGGTTCGAGTCCCACAAGTCCCGCCGCGTTCCACCAGGGTTCCGGGGTGCCTACAATGTCCACGACGCACCCAGCAAAGGCGCACTGTGATTGGGAAGAAAAGTTGGGAAAGTGGGCAAAAGTCCCGAATTTGGTCCAAAATCACACCCAGGTTCGAGTCCCACAAGTCCCGCCGCGTTCCACCAGGGTTCCGGGGTGCCTACAATGTCCACAACGCACCCAGCAAAGGCGCACTGTGATTGGGAAGAAAAGTTGGGAAAGTGGGCAAAAGTCCCGAATTTGGTCCAAAATCACACCCAGGTTCGAGTCCCACAAGTCCCGCCGCGTTCCACCAGTGTCTCGGGGTGCCTACAATGTCCACAACGCACCCAGCAAAGGCGCACTGTGATTGGGAAGAAAAGTTGGGAAAGTGGGCAAAAGTCCCGAATTTGGTCCAAAATCACACCCAGGTTCCAGTCCCACAAGTCCCGCCGCGTTCCACCAGTGTCTCGGGGTGCCTACAATGTCCACAACGCACCCAGCAAAGGTGCACTGTGATTGGGAAGAAAAGTTGGGAAAGTGGGCAAAAGTCCCGAATTTTATCCAAAATCACACCCAGGTTCGAGTCCCACAAGTCCCGCCGCGTTCCACCAGGGTTCCGGGGTGCCTACAATGTCCACAACTTACCCAGCAAAGGCGCACTGTGAGTGGGGAGAAAAGTTGGGAAAGTGGGCAAAAGTCCCGAATTTGGTCCAAAATCACACCCAGGTTCGAGTCCCACAAGTCCCGCCGCGTTCCACCAGGGTTCCGGGGTGCCTACAATGTCCACAACGCACCCAGCAAAGGCGCACTGTGATTGGGAAGAAAAGTTGGGAAAGTGGGCAAAAGTCCCGAATTTGGTCCAAAATCACACCCAGGTTCGAGTCCCACAAGAAAAGTCCCGAATTTGGTCCAAAATCACACCCAGGTTCGAGTCCCGCAAGTCCCGCCGCGTTCCATCAGAGTGCCGGGGTGCCTACAATGTCCACAACGCACCCAGCAAAGGCGCACTGTGATTGGGAAGAAAAGTTGGGAAAGTGGGCAAAAGTCCCGAATTCGGTCCAAAATCACACCCAGGTTCGAGTCCCACAAGTCCCGCCGCGTTCCACCAGGGTTCCGGGGTGCCTACAATGTCCACGACGCACCCAGCAAAGGCGCACTGTGATTGGGAAGAAAAGTTGGGAAAGTGGGCAAAAGTCCCGAATTTGGTCCAAAATCACACCCAGGTTCGAGTCCCACAAGTCCCGCCGCGTTCCACCAGGGTTCCGGGGTGCCTACAATGTCCACAACGCACCCAGCAAAGGCGCACTGTGATTGGGAAGAAAAGTTGGGAAAGTGGGCAAAAGTCCCGAATTTGGTCCAAAATCACACCCAGGTTCGAGTCCCACAAGTCCCGCCGCGTTCCACCAGTGTCTCGGGGTGCCTACAATGTCCACAACGCACCCAGCAAAGGCGCACTGTGATTGGGAAGAAAAGTTGGGAAAGTGGGCAAAAGTCCCGAATTTGGTCCAAAATCACACCCAGGTTCCAGTCCCACAAGTCCCGCCGCGTTCCACCAGTGTCTCGGGGTGCCTACAATGTCCACAACGCACCCAGCAAAGGTGCACTGTGATTGGGAAGAAAAGTTGGGAAAGTGGGCAAAAGTCCCGAATTTTATCCAAAATCACACCCAGGTTCGAGTCCCACAAGTCCCGCCGCGTTCCACCAGGGTTCCGGGGTGCCTACAATGTCCACAACTTACCCAGCAAAGGCGCACTGTGAGTGGAGTCCCGCCGCGTTCCACCAGGGTTCCGGGGTGCCTACAATGTCCACAACGCACCCAGCAAAGGCGCACTGTGATTGGGAAGAAAAGTTGGGAAAGTGGGCAAAAGTCCCGAATTTGATCCAAAAGCACACCCAGGTTCGAGTCCCACAAGTCCCGCCGCGTTCCACCAGGGTTCCGGGGTGCCTACAATGTCCACGACGCACCCAGCAAAGGCGCACTGTGATTGGGAAGAAAAGTTGGGAAAGTGGGCAAAAGTCCCGAATTTGGTCCAAAATCACACCCAGGTTCGAGTCCCACAAGTCCCGCCGCGTTCCACCGGTGTCTCGGGGGTGCCTGGCATGTCCACAACTTACCCAGCAAAGGCGCACTGTGATTGGGAAGAAAAGTTGGGAAAGTGGGCAAAAGTCCCGAATTTGGTCCAAAATCACACCCAGGTTCGAGTCCCACAAGTCCCGCCGCGTTCCACCAGTGTCTCGGGGTGCCTGGCATGTCCACAACGCACCCAGCAAAGGCGCACTGTGATTGGGAAGAAAAGTTGGGAAAGTGGGCAAAAGTCCCGAATTTGGTCCAAAATCACACCCAGGTTCGAGTCCCACAAGTCCCGCCGCGTTCCACCAGGGTTGCGGGGTGCCTGACATGTCCACGACGCACCCAGCAAAGGCGCACTGTGATTGGGAAGAAAAGTTGGGAAAGTGGGCAAAAGTCCCGAATTTGGTCCAAAATCACACCCAGGTTCGAGTCCCACAAGTCCCGCCGCGTTCCACCAGTGTCTCGGGGTGCCTACAATGTCCACAACGCACCCAGCAAAGGCGCACTGTGATTGGGAAGAAAAGTTGGGAAAGTGGGCAAAAGTCCCGAATTTGGTCCAAAATCACACCCAGGTTCGAGTCCCACAAGTCCCGCCGCGTTCCACCAGGGTTCCGGGGTGCCTACAATGTCCACAACGCACCCAGCAAAGGCGCACTGTGATTGGGAAGAAAAGTTGGGAAAGTGGGCAAAAGTCCCGAATTTGGTCCAAAATCACACCCAGGTTCGAGTCCCACAAGTCCCGCCGCGTTCCACCAGTGTCTCGGGGTGCCTACAATGTCCACAACGCACCCAGCAAAGGCGCACTGTGATTGGGAAGAAAAGTTGGGAAAGTGGGCAAAAGTCCCGAATTTGGTCCAAAATCACACCCAGGTTCGAGTCCCACAAGTCCCGCCGCGTTCCACCAGGGTTCCGGGGTGCCTACAATGCCTAAGACGCACCCAGCAAAGGCGCACTGTGATTGGGAAGAAAAGTTGGGAAAGTGGGCAAAAGTCCCGAATTTGGTCCAAAATCACACCCAGGTTCGAGTCCCACAAGTCCCGCCGCGTTCCACCAGGGTTCCGGGGTGCCTACAATGTCCACAACTTACCCAGCAAAGGCGCACTGTGATTGGGAAGAAAAGTTGGGAAAGTGGGCAAAAGTCCCGAATTTGGTCCAAAATCACACCCAGGTTCGAGTCCCACAAGTCCCGCCGCGTTCCACCAGTGTCTCGGGGTGCCTACAATGTCCACAACGCACCCAGCAAAGGCGCACTGTGATTGGGAAGAAAAGTTGGGAAAGTGGGCAAAAGTCCCGAATTTGGTCCAAAATCACACCCAGGTTCGAGTCCCACAAGTCCCGCCGCGTTCCACCAGGGTTCCGGGGTGCCTACAATGTCCACAACTTACCCAGCAAAGGCGCACTGTGATTGGGAAGAAAAGTTGGGAAAGTGGGCAAAAGTCCCGAATTTGGTCCAAAAGCACACCCAGGTTCGAGTCCCACAAGTCCCGCCGCGTTCCACCAGTGTCTCGGGGTGCCTACAATGTCCACAACGCACCCAGCAAAGGCGCACTGTGATTGGGAAGAAAAGTTGGGAAAGTGGGCAAAAGTCCCGAATTTGGTCCAAAATCACACCCAGGTTCGAGTCCCACAAGTCCCGCCGCGTTCCACCAGGGTTCCGGGGTGCCTACAATGTCCACGACGCACCCAGCAAAGGCGCACTGTGATTGGGAAGAAAAGTTGGGAAAGTGGGCAAAAGTCCCGAATTTGGTCCAAAATCACACCCAGGTTCGAGTCCCACAAGTCCCGCCGCGTTCCACCAGGGTTCCGGGGTGCCTACAATGTCCACGACGCACCCAGCAAAGGCGCACTGTGATTGGGAAGAAAAGTTGGGAAAGTGGGCAAAAGTCCCGAATTTGGTCCAAAATCACACCCAGGTTCGAGTCCCACAAGTCCCGCCGCGTTCCACCAGTGTCTCGGGGCGCCTACAATGTCCACAACGCACCCAGCAAAGGCGCACTGTGATTGGGAAGAAAAGTTGGGAAAGTGGGCAAAAGTCCCGAATTGGATCCAAAATCACACCCAGGTTCGAGTCCCACAAGTCCCGCCGCGTTCCACCAGGGTTCCGGGGTGCCTACAATGTCCACAACTTACCCAGCAAAGGTGCACTGTGATTGGGAAGAAAAGTTGGGAAAGTGGGCAAAAGTCCCGAATTTTATCCAAAATCACACCCAGGTTCGAGTCCCGCAAGTCCCGCCGCGTTCCACCAGGGTTCCGGGGTGCCTACAATGTCCACAACGCACCCAGCAAAGGCGCACTGTGATTGGGAAGAAAAGTTGGGAAAGTGGGCAAAAGTCCCGAATTTGGTCCAAAATCACACCCAGGTTCGAGTCCCACAAGTCCCGCCGCGTTCCACCAGGGTTCCGGGGTGCCTACAATGTCCACAACGCACCCAGCAAAGGCGCACTGTGATTGGGAAGAAAAGTTGGGAAAGTGGGCAAAAGTCCCGAATTTGGTCCAAAATCACACCCAGGTTCGAGTCCCACAAGTCCCGCCGCGTTCCACCAGGGTTCCGGGGTGCCTACAATGTCCACAACGCACCCAGCAAAGGCGCACTGTGATTGGGAAGAAAAGTTGGGAAAGTGGGCAAAAGTCCCGAATTTGGTCCAAAATCACACCCAGGTTCGAGTCCCACAAGTCCCGCCGCGTTCCACCAGGGTTCCGGGGTGCCTACAATGTCCACAACGCACCCAGCAAAGGCGCACTGTGATTGGGAAGAAAAGTTGGGAAAGTGGGCAAAAGTCCCGAATTTGGTCCAAAATCACACCCAGGTTCGAGTCCCACAAGTCCCGCCGCGTTCCACCAGGGTTCCGGGGTGCCTACAATGTCCACAACGCACCCAGCAAAGGCGCACTGTGATTGGGAAGAAAAGTTGGGAAAGTGGGCAAAAGTCCCGAATTTGGTCCAAAATCACACCCAGGTTCGAGTCCCACAAGTCCCGCCGCGTTCCACCAGGGTTCCGGGGTGCCTACAATGTCCACAACGCACCCAGCAAAGGCGCACTGTGATTGGGAAGAAAAGTTGGGAAAGTGGGCAAAAGTCCCGAATTTGGTCCAAAATCACACCCAGGTTCGAGTCCCACAAGTCCCGCCGCGTTCCACCAGTGTCTCGGGGTGCCTACAATGTCCACAACGCACCCAGCAAAGGCGCACTGTGATTGGGAAGAAAAGTTGGGAAAGTGGGCAAAAGTCCCGAATTTGGTCCAAAATCACACCCAGGTTCGAGTCCCACAAGTCCCGCCGCGTTCCACCAGTGTCTCGGGGTGCCTACAATGTCCACAACGCACCCAGCAAAGGCGCACTGTGATTGGGAAGAAAAGTTGGGAAAGTGGGCAAAAGTCCCGAATTTGGTCCAAAATCACACCCAGGTTCGAGTCCCACAAGTCCCGCCGCGTTCCACCAGGGTTCCGGGGTGCCTACAATGTCCACAACTTACCCAGCAAAGGTGCACTGTGATTGGGAAGAAAAGTTGGGAAAGTGGGCAAAAGTCCCGAATTTGGTCCAAAATCACACCCAGGTTCGAGTCCCACAAGTCCCGCCGCGTTCCACCAGGGTTCCGGGGTGCCTACAATGTCCACAACGCACCCAGCAAAGGCGCACTGTGATTGGGAAGAAAAGTTGGGAAAGTGGGCAAAAGTCCCGAATTTGGTCCAAAATCACACCCAGGTTCGAGTCCCACAAGTCCCGACGCGTTCCACCAGTGTCTCGGGGTGCCTACAATGTCCACAACGCACCCAGCAAAGGCGCACTGTGATTGGGAAGAAAAGTTGGGAAAGTGGGCAAAAGTCCCGAATTTGGTCCAAAATCACACCCAGGTTCGAGTCCCACAAGTCCCGCCGCGTTCCACCAGGGTTCCGGGGTGCCTACAATGTCCACGACGCACCCAGCAAAGGCGCACTGTGATTGGGAAGAAAAGTTGGGAAAGTGGGCAAAAGTCCCGAATTTGATCCAAAATTATGCCCGGGTTGGAGTACCACGAGTCCGGCCGCGTTCCACCGGTGTCCCGGGGGTGCCTGGCATGTCCACAACTTACCCAGCAAAGGCGCACTGTGATTGGGAAGAAAAGTTGGGAAAGTGGGCAAAAGTCCCGAATTTGATCCAAAATTATGCCCGGGTTGGAGTACCACGAGTCCGGCCGCGTTCCACCGGTGTCCCGGGGGTGCCTGCCATGTCCACAACTTACCCAGCAAAGGCGCACTGTGATTGGGAAGAAAAGTTGGGAAAGTGGGCAAAAGTCCCGAATTTGATCCAAAATTATGCCCGGGTTGGAGTACCACGAGTCCGGCCGCGTTCCACCGGTGTCCCGGGGGTGCCTGCCATGTCCACAACTTACCCAGCAAAGGCGCACTGTGATTCAGAAGAAAAGTTGGGAAAGTGGGGAAAAAAAGGACCGTGAAATATCCAAAATTATGCCCGGGTTGGAGTACCACGAGTCCGGCCGCGTTCCACCGGTGTCCCGGGGGTGCCTGGCACGTCCACAACTTACCCAGCAAAGGCGCACTGTCAGTGGGGAAGACCAAACATGTCTCGGATTTTTTCCAAGTACCTTAACGAGAGAGGCTAAAAAGCACCTGTTTTTACCTTCTCTCGTTGTTGTACTTAGAAAAAAAACGAGAAAATAAAAAATCTGGGTTTTTTTCTAAGTACCTTAACGAGAGAGGCTAAAAAAAACCATTTTTTACCTTCTCTCGTTGTTGTACTTAGAAAAAAAACGAGAAAAAAATTTTTCCCCATTCATTTCAATGGGAGTTCATTTTTTTTTTGGGATTTTTTCTAAGTACCTTAACGAGAGAGGCTTAATTTTTCACCTACTTTTTACCTTCTCTCGATTTTTCGTTTTTTACCTGGTCGACCAAAACACCTCCATCTCGTTACTATGTGCACCATGTCTGACAGGCTGAAATCACAGGGAACGCGTCCGAGTCAAAGTGAGCTATTTTCGGACACAAATATGGTGTTTTCCCCCTCTATCCTCTGGTTCTTTTTTCAAACTGATCTTCCAGCATCTGAGCGACAGGGGCTCATGCAGACACCTGTGTCCGCCCGAGGGGCGCCTTCCCGGACACATATATGGTGCTTCCCCCCTCTTTACCCCGGTCCTTTTTCAAACTGATCTTCCAGCATCTGAGCGACAGGGGCTCATGCAGACACCTGTGTCCGCCCGAGGGGCGCCTTCCCGGACACATATATGGTGCTTCCCCCCTCTTTACCCCGGTCCTTTTTCAAACTGATCTTCCAGCATCTGAGCGACAGGGGCTCATGCAGACACCTGTGTCCGCCCGAGGGGCGCCTTCCCGGACACATATATGGTGCTTTCCCCCTCTTTACCCCGGTCCTTTTTCAAACTGCTCTTCCAGCATCTGAGCGACAGGGGCTCATGCAGACACCTGTGTCCGCCCGAGGGGCGCCTTCCTGGACACATATATGGTGCTTTCCCCCTCTTTACCCCGGTCCTTTTTCAAACTGCTCTTCCAGCTTCTGAGCGACAGGGGCTCATGCAGACACCTGTGTCCGCCTAAGGGGCGCTATCTCGGACACATTTTCAACTTTTCCCGCATGAATGAAATCCTGGAACTGATTCCACCCAGGTACTTAGGGCTTCCAGGGCTTGAGCGACAGGGGCTCTGTCCGGAGCGTGTGTCCGCCTAGGGGGCGCTGTCTCGGACACATTTTCAACTTTTCCCGCATGGATGAAATCCTGGAACTGATTCCACCCAGGTACTTAGGACTTCCAGGGCTTGAGCGACAGGGGCTCTGTCCGGAGCGTGTGTCCGCCTAGGGGGCGCTGTCCCGGACACATTTTCAACTTTTCCCGCATGAATGAAATCCTGGAACTGATTCCACCCAGGTACTTAGGACTTCCAGGGCTTGAGCGACAGGGGCTCTGTCCGGAGCGTGTGTCCGCCTAGGGGGCGCTGTCCCGGACACATTTTCAACTTTTCCCGCATGGATGAAATCCTGGAACTGATTCCACCCAGGTACTTAGGGCTTCCAGGGCTTGAGCGACAGGGGCTCTGTCCGGAGCGTGTGTCCGCCTAGGGGGCGCTGTCTCGGACACATTTTCAACTTTTCCCGCATGAATGAAATCCTGGAACTGATTCCACCCAGGTACTTAGGGCTTCCAGGGCTTGAGCGACAGGGGCTCTGTCCGGAGCGTGTGTCCGCCTAGGGGGCGCTGTCTCGGACACATTTTCAACTTTTCCCGCATGAATGAAATCCTGGAACTGATTCCACCCAGGTACTTGGGGCTTCCAGGGCTCGAGCGACAGGGGCTCTGTCCGGAGCGTGTGTCCGCCTAGGGGGCGCTGTCTCGGACACATTTTCAACTTTTCCCGCATGAATGAAATCCTGGAACTGATTCCACCCAGGTACTTGGTGCTTCCAGGGCTCGAGCGACAGGGGCTCGGTCCGGAGCGCGCGTCCGCCTAGGGGGCGCTGTCTCGGACACATTTTCAACTTTTCCCGTATGAATGAAATCCTGGACCTCCGTCCAGGTACTCGGGGCTTCCCAGGACTTGAGCGACAGGGGCTCGGACCTGGGAAAAGCCCCGGCCCACTTCCCCTTTCCCCTCTAACCCTCTGGTAAACACGACTTGCCACGGAGCGGCCCTCACCGGCCGGCGTCAGCCGGTTACCCAGGTGGGGGATTCCTCCGGCCCTGCAGGTCTGCCTCTATTGCCGCCCGGCAAGCCCGATTTGAAGCGAGATCGAGACGACCCGTCTGCCCTAGTTGTCCTACATCGGACCCGCTCCGGCTCGGCCCCAGCGTCCCTTCGCGCATATGCCATCCGGGCCC